>NC_133620.1:28368865-28541365 GCF_048593235.1 Sminthopsis crassicaudata
AAAGGAAGAAAAAAGATCCTAGATATCTTATGTCAAAAAAGTATAGGAGAAAACTGACAGATCTCTTAGGACCAGAGAACAAAGTAGAAATAAAAAGAATCCACTGATTACTTCTTGAAAGAAATCTCAGGATTTAAATTCCCAGGAATCTTGTAGCCAAAATGCCAAGCTTCTAGATCAAAGAAAAGTACTTCAAGCAGCCAAAAAGGAAAAAAAAAAAAACAACAAAGTACACACTTGATTATAAGACATTTAGCAGCCACTACCTGAAAAGAGCAAAGAACTTGGAATAAGACAGAAGACAAAATATATAAGCTTACAACCAAGAATAATTTAGCCAGAAAAACAGAATATAATTCTGTGAACTTTTAATGAAATAACGAAATCTAATGAAATCACAAGCATTTGTGATAAAAAAAAAAAAAAAAAGACTAGAGATGAGTAGGAACTTTGAAATACAAAATAAGAGTCAAGAGAAATAGAGAAAAATCAAGCAATCATAAGAGACTAAATAAAAATTAACTCTTTACATTCCAGACATCGTCAGGGATCATAGAGAAAATTTAATTACACAAAGCTTAGATGTAGTTCTGCTATTTTTTGATTATATTAAAGGAAGATAGGAAGAGGAATATACTAAAGGGGGTGGAGAAGAGATGAAGGATGGAGAAATTAATTTCACACAGTTGGGTTGCACAAGAAGAAAGCTATACAAATAAAAAGAATGAGATTGAGAGTAAGCAGATTTGCTTCACTATATATGAACTGATCAAAGTAAGAACATACACATACACAATGTACAGAAATTAATTTCATTCAAAAGGATAATAAAAGGGAAAGAAAGATTATAAGAGAGGTTAAATTAAGAAAGGGATTGGTCATCATAAAAATTAATTAAGAAGGGTCAATTTTGAAGAGGATCTTAAAGGAAAATAAAGACTAACAACTTGTTAGGCTCTAGTTGACGTAAAAAGAAAAGGGAAGGGGTGAGGGAAAAGGCAGATTACACCAAACCAAAACCACTGATGCTTAGCTGGCTCCTCTCTCATAACTGGTTTTTTTTTGTTTGTTTGTTTTTTGTTTTTATGAAGGTAGTGGGGAAACAAAAAGGAAGAAAACTATAAGAAAACAGAAGGGAGGAAAATAACACAACTGAATATGAATGGGATAAACTCACCCAAAAGATAGAAGGTAGTAGAAAATAGATTAGAAAGCAGAATCCAACAATATGCTGTTTTCAAGAAACAGACTTAAAATAAAAAGATTGACACACAGGTAAAATAAGAGCTAGAGGAAAATCAATTATGCCGGAAAAATAGATGTGACAATCATCTGCATAGAAATGATAATTGAATCAATGGAAATTGATAAGATCACCAAGTGAAATTGTATAAAGGAAGAAAAAAAAAGAAGGTCCAGACAGAGCCTGAATGAAGAAGCAGAAAAAGGGACTGAGAAAGAACAGTCAAATGGTTGAAGAACCAGGAGAGAGTAGTTTTGAAATAACCTAGAGAGGAGAGTATATCTTGGAGGAGAGGGTAATCAAAAGTGTCCAAACCAGCAAAGAGTTAGAGAAAGATGAGGACTGAGGAAACACCATTAGATTTGGCAACTGAGAGATCACTGCTAACTCAGTTCTTCAGTTATTCAATGGGCAGTCTTGTTTTGTTTTACATGATTGGGGTATTTGTGTATATTATTTTCCAGGTTCTGTATCAAGCCATGTGAATCTTCCCATGCTTCTCTGAACCAATAATAGTACTTTAAGGTTCACAAAGCATTTTATAAATATTATTTCATTTTACTCTCACAACAACTCTTAGAGGCAGGTGCTATTGCTACCCTCATTTTACAGATGAGAAAACTGAGGCACAGAGAGAGGTTGTCTGTCAACCTCTACCCTTTAACTTCTGACTCCCTTAGTTTCTTCAACTGTCAAATGGAGATATTTTTGGAGTTTCCTGTCAACTCTACAGAAAAAAAATGACCCCTTACCCCTAATCCCCCAACCCTAACTTCTACCCTTTTCTTTTTTTTTTTTTTTTTTGCTGAGGCAATTAGGGTTAAGTGACTTGCCCAGGTTCACACAGCCTGGAAGTGTTAATGTCTGAGACCACATTTGAACTCAGGTCCTCCTGACTTCAGGGCTGGTAACTCTATCCACTGTGCCACATAGCTGCCCCCCCTTTTTTCTTTTGTGTGTTGTCACTTTTATAATATTGAAGTCTCACTGAGGGCAGAGAAACTGTCCTTTTTACTAATTATATTCCCATTACTTAGCACATAGTAAGCACTTTATACTGTTTATTGAATTCAATTGGATAATAATAGCATCTACTTCACAGGCTTCTCATGAGGATAAAATGAGATAATATTTGTAAAACTCTTAACATAGCGCCTGATACATAATATCACTATATAAATGTTTATTCTATTCCCCATCCCTTAAATATTTTGCCTGAGATCACACAGCTTGTAAGTATCTTAGGGAGAATCTAAATTCATGTCTTCCTGACTCCAGGTATATATAGTACTCTATCTACTGAGCTATTTAACTGCTTCCATGTTCGTCATATTTGTCATTTCTGATGGCACACTAATAATTTATTAATTTCATGTTCAGTAATTTGTTTAACCTTTCCCCAAATGAAAGTTATTTAGTTGGTTTTCAGTTCTTTGCTACCAGAAAAAGTGTTGCTACAAATATTTTTGGTGATAGAGGATTTTGTTTTCTTTTTCTGTCTTTGAACTTCTTGGTGTGAATCAGTGAGATCTCTGTTTCAGAGGATATAGACATTTTAGTCATTTTCTCTGCATAATTTCAAATTAATTTACAGAAAGATGACCAGTTCACAGTTTCACCAATAATGTATTGGTGTCATGTAAATATATTTGTAAGGTCTACTCTTAGAAGTAAGGATATTTTTATATACATAAATACAAATTTGTTTTCAGACACTTTTTTTAGCCAGCTGATTTTTCCCAAATTTGCCTTCCTCTTCAGAAGTTACTACTTTAGAAAACTGAAGATTTTGGGAGGGATGGGGGAAGATGGAAGAGTAGATCAGAAAATTCCAAGCACTCTAGAATTTCCCCACAAACAAAACAAAATTGCACCTCAGGGAGAACGTAGATTTGTGAAGAATAAGAATTGGGGCAATACAGAGGCCCTCCTTAGACAACCAGAGAAGCCAGGAAGAAAGACCCCAGGATAAAGGACTATCTGGTTTTAATGAGGGAAAGGAAAGGGTGCAAAAATAGTAAGATAATCCCATGAGGCACAGTGTTCCCTGTAAATGAATTTACAAGCCCGAAAACCTAGATTGATAAATAAAAAGTTTAGAAATTTGGAAATAAAGTCCAGTTAGAAAGACGCCAGAGCCAAAGGTGGCCGCTGGGCAGGCAGGAACCCTTATATGACTGAAAGGATACCATGTGTTGGCGGGGAGGACTCCTGCAAAGAGGGAGTTCCAGTTCACCTCTTTTATACCTAGAAGAAGATGGGCGGTATCCCAAGTTCTTGGCGGGCTTTTCAGTTAGCTCAGATCAGATGAAGGCTGGAGGATGCTGAGCTGATGGTGGGGCTGGGCCCAGATATTCAAAGGGTGCTTTTGACCAGAATTTGTGAATCAAGGTCAGCCATGGGCAGTCAGAGAGGAATTTTAAAGGGACCTCAACCCCCATCAGTTTGAAGTGTAAATGCCACTAGGCTAGAGCAGTGAAATAGCAAGTTGGGAGCCCTGGGTCTAGGTGGGTTTGGAGATAGCCTCAGGTTCAACCACAGGAACTTTCACCTCCCAGTGAAAGTATGAGGAGTTAGGGTTTTGAGTTTGGGAAGCCTGAGGTAACCCTGACTGATAAGGAATACCAGACCCAGCTCTGCTGCTTTGACATGGCCCTGAGTGAGAATAAACCAGCACATACCCAGTGAATGCAGTGGTGGGTGGGACAGGGTAGCCGCTATTTGTGGGCACTGACAGGAGGGTGAAGTTCTTGCTTTGGGTTCCAGATCCAACGGGAGAACTGAAAGCCAGAGGCACCATCTCCACCTCCCATTCCAGGCCTAGAAGTGATTACACTAGTAAGTTCTTATTTTAAAAAATGAGCTGGCAAAGGAGAAAGAACCCAGTCATAGAACGTAACTATGGGAGTTCATCTTGAGAGGACACTGAAGTTTATTTTTTCTCCAAATGCATTTTATTTGAAGAAACAGAATAAGCAAAAAGAAAACAGAAAAGCAATATAAAACAAAATGAAACAAAACAAAAGAGAGACCAGCAGAACATCAGGGAGGAATCAAAATATATGACAAGTACTAATTTAAGAAAGTATATTAGTAGAAGAAATTATATTCACAGGTGTCCATCTTTACTTCCTTGTAAATTGTTCTTTTATTCTCTACTGCATACCTTATTTACTTTATTCTCCCCCACTTCATATTCCTCCACCCCCAAGCAGGCTATAGTTAAGAAAGGATATATTTATATATACATTGTAGACATATACATACACACAGACATACACATATCTCCCTTTTATCCCCCCCATGTCACTCCCAATCCCAATTTTAAGAAAAAATATATGTATATATATATATAGATAGATAGATATACATATATATATATGTATATCTATATATATATGTAGATAGATAGATAGATAGATAGATATATGTAGATATATACATAAACACATACTCTCTCTCCCACACACACATACCCCAAATATACACATCTTTTTTATTCTTGCTGACTTTTTCATTAAATTTTGCTCCATAACTTGACTTACTATTATTTAACCTTCTCCTACCCAGAGATCCCTCCTTTGTCTTCTTCCCTTATCCTTTGCTTCTCCATTCAGTTATCCTTCCCCCTTTATTTCTTTATAGATTTTAGAGGGTGCTGTACCCTTCAAGGTATATATGTAGTGTTACCTATTGAACCCATTCCTGATGTGGGTAGGTTTTCAGAACTACAAGCCTTCCTCCCCCTTCTAATACCTCTGTGTCTATTCTTCTTCTGCACCTCATTTGTATAACATGATTACTATTGTTACCTTTACCAATCTTTCTGTTGAACTTACCCTATTGTTAATGTAAATCTTAAACACAAAGTATGTAATTTCCCATGTAAAAATAATAATAATAATAATAATAATAATAATAATTTTTCCATGTTTAAACATTTTGTTGACTTTCTCAAAATTGCTCTTTGATATTGGCTCTTATATGTTAAATTTTCTGTTAAGTTCAGATTTGGTTGATAGAAAGTCCTGAAAATCTGCAAGTTCATTGAATGTCTATTTTTTCTCATTGAAAATTATAATTTTGCTGGATTGATATTTTTGGCCACAGGTCTAGTTCTTTTGCTTGTCTGAAGATATAATCCCAAACCCTGCAGTCTTTTATTGTGGCTGCTGATAAGTACTGTACAATTCTAATTGTAGCTCCAGTGTATCTGATTTTTTTTTTCTTGTTTCTTGCAATATTTTTTCCTTTGATCTAGATGTTCCAAAATTTGGCAATAATATTATGTATTTTTCACAAAGGATCTCTTTGAGGTGGTGATGGGTAGATTTTTTTCTATTTCCACTTTCCCCTTTTGTTTTAACACTCTAGGACAATTTTCTAGGATTATTTCCTGCATTGTTATGTCAAGGTTCTCTTTTTTGGTCATAACTTTCTGGCAGTCCTATTATTCTTATATTTTCTCTTCTGGATCTGCTTTCCAGATCTGTTATTTTTCTTATGAGATGTTTCACATTCTGTTCTATTTTCTCATTCTTTAGAATCTGTTTTGTTATTTCTTAGTCTCTCATAGTTTCGCTGGCTTCCCCTTGCCCAATTCTAATTTTCAAAGAGTTATTTAAATCTTTGAGACTGTACCTCCTTTTCTAATTATAATTTTTTTTTCATAATCTTATTTTTCTTGGATGGTTTTAATTTTTTCTTTAGTTTTTCCTCAGTGTCTCTGGTTTAATCTTTGAATTCGTTTTTGAGTTCTTCTATAAATTCTCTGGGCAGGAAGCCATTTCATATTACTCTTTGGGGTAGGAGGGTAGGAGCTTTTTTTTTTTTTTTTTTTTTTTTTTTTTTTTTACTAAAGTGTCCTCCTCTGAAGATGAATCCCAGTCTACCCAGTTCCCATCATAAATTTCAATGGTAAAGTTCTTTCTTCTTTGCTGGTTCATTTTTATTTTTTTAATACGAAGTATTAATGTAAGCACCTCTAATCGTGGGGTGAGGGGATGGCGCCTCAAGTTTCCCTTTAGCTCTCCACTCTGATCAGGAACCCTAAATCAAGAGCTCCACCCTCCTGCAAGTGCCCCAAACCAGCAGCATCCCTGCCCCCCTGCTTCTGCATTCACCAGGTGCTGGTTCCTTCTCTCCATGTCTCAGCAACACAACTAGGCCTGGCAATCCCAGTCAGCCCAGGTTCCCTCTGTCTTCCAGCACTCAAACCTTCCCTTCACAGACAGTCTGGGAGGTGAAAGTCTCTGCGGTTCCTACAGAGTCTCCAGCCACACCCAGTTAGCCCGAGGGATTCCCACCAGATGTTTCTGCTGAGCTAGCCCAGAGGTGTTTGCACTTTCAGGCAGGTCAATCCCAGCCCGGGTCTTTCTTTAGATCTCCTCAGGTGTGCCCCAAGTCTTCTTGGCTTTTCACCAGTCTATGTTTGCCCTGAAGAGTTCTATTTATGGGGGAAATCTGGAGAGCTTGAAATTTACCAATCCACTCCATCAACTTCCCAGAATCCTCTACTAATACTGAAGCTTAAAAAAGCCTCTCCTAATGTCCATCAATTAGGGAATGGCTGAACAAGCTGTGGCACATGAAGATAATGGAATATTATTGTTCTATAAGAAATGATAAACTTGCTGATTATAGAAAGACCTGAAAAGATTTATATGAACTGATGCTTAGCGAAACAAGCACAACCAGGAATACATTGTACACAATTACAGCAAGATTGCTTGATGATCGACTAGGAAGGCTTGGTTCTTCTCAGTGGTTGAGTGATCCAAAACAATCCCAATAGACTTTGGACAGAAAATGTCATCTGCATGCAGAGAAAGAACTATGGAGACTGAATGTAAATCAACACATGCTATGTTCACTTCTTTTTTTCTGTTTATCTCTCCCATGATTTTTCTGTTTGCTCTGATTTTTCTCTCCCAACGTGATTCATAAAGCAATTAAAAATAAACTTTAAAAAAAGTCTCTCCTACTCCAAAGAATAATGTTAAGCGGTTAATTGCCCAAAAAGAATTTATGGAAGAACTCAAAAATGACTACCAAATGAGAGAGATTGAGGAAATTTTTTTAAAAAGCAAAAAACAAGAATAATCCAAGAAAAGCAAGATTATGACAAGAAAGTTAACCAAATAGAAAATGAGATCCAAGAGAAATGCAAATTAAGATTATTCTGAGATACCACTACATACCTCTCAGATTGGCTAAAATGACAGGAAAAGATAATGACAAATGTTGGAAGGGATGTGGAAAAACTGGGTTGGTAGAACTGGAGAGCAATTTGGAACTATGCTCAAAAAGTTATCAAACTGCGCATTCCCTTTGATCCAGCAGTGTTTCTACTGGGTTCATATCCCAAAGAGATCTTAAAGAAGGGAAAGGGACCCCCTTGTGCAAAAATGTTTGTGACAACCCTTTTTATAGTGGTAAAGAAATGGAAACTGAATGGATGCCCACCAATTGGAGAATGGCTGAATAAGTTGTGGTAATAAGTTCTATAAAAAATGACCAACAGGATGATTTCAGAGAGGTCTGGAGAGACTTACATGTAACTAATGCTAAGTGAAATGAGCAGAACTAGGAGATCGTTATACACGGCAACAAGACTATGGTCAATTCTGATGGATGGGGCTCTCTTCAACAATGAGATGATTCAAACTAGTTCCAATTGTTCAGTGATGAAGAGAGCCACCCAGAGAGAGAACTGTGGGAACTGAGTGTGGATCACAACATAGCATTTTCACTCTTTCTGTTGATGTTTGCTTGTGTTTTGTTTTCTTTCTGAGTTTTTTCCTTCTTGATATTTTTCTTGTGCAGCAAATATAAATATGTATACATATATTGGATTTAACATATATTTTAACATATTTAACATACCTGCCATGTAGGGGAGGGGAGGGGGTGGGAGAAAGAAGAGAAAATTTGGAACAGAAGGTTTTGCAAGGGTCAATGTTGAAAAATTACCCATGCAAATGTTTTGTAAATAAAAAGCTTTAATAAAAAAAAAAAGAAAAGAAAAGAAAAGAAAAGAAAAAAGAAAATGAGATCCAGAGTCTTAAAAAAGAAAATCACTTTGAAAATTAGAATTGAGCAAGGGGAAGTCAGAGAAGTTATAAGAGACCAAATAATAAAACAAAATAAAAATAATGAATAGAAGAGAATGTGAAACAAGAAAAACAACAGATCAAGAAGAGAAAACATAAAAATAATTGGACTGGGGCACCTAGGTGGTACAGTGCATAGAGCACCAGTCCTGAAGTCAGGAGGACCTGAGTTCAAATCTAACCCCAGACACTTAACATTCCCTGTGTGACCCTGGGCAAGTCACTTAACCCCAATTGCTTCAGCCAAAATAAATATTTTCAATGAGGACTTTTTAAAGTGAGGTAGAACTGTGCAAAGTCATCAGCCTCACTTTCTCCTCCATTTTACTCCGACCTTGGCCTTTCTAAATTACGGTTTTTCAGATGGTCTCAAAATCCCTTAGACCACTTGTATCAAAGCAAACACCTCCTTGTGTCTATAAGATCTTCTTGCCTAAGGTGCCGTAATAATTGGAAATGTTCTCTTATTTCCTTCTGGTGTTATCATTCATGTCTAAAGGAATCCCAAGACATGGGCTGGATTTATGTGCTTTATCAGATCTGACTTGGGTGGTCCTCCCATACATCCCCAGGGCTGTACTCAACACTGGTGGCCAACATCCTGTCAGCCAAAGGCTATCTCGGCAGGTGTTCTCCCTTCCTTCTCCTTCCTCCATCCCCTCCACAGATGGTGGCTGTGGATGGATTTCACCGTTCCTTAGCATTCATGCAGCTGTTTTCCCCTCAGGTGGTCTGGTTTGTTCACTTGCAGGGAAGCTCTCATGCTGTTTCCTCCTCTGTATCAGGAGAGGAGGGTCTCTTAAGTCCCACCCCCATCCAGCCTTCCCAGCTAGAGTAGGATTCACCTTGCTCTTCCATTATCTGTTCCACTGATGGATGGGTTTACTTTTATAGCCTTCAAAGGACATTCCTCTCTCAGCAATGCTTCTGACTTTCTGGGTTCCCCCCCAAGCCTCAGGGATCCCTCTGCCCCTGTGGCTTGCTTCTCTCCTTGGCAAGACAAGACAATTAGCATTGTGTCCTGGGCACATGGGGGATGTGAATATAAGCAAAAAGAAAAGCAGGGACCTGACACTAAGGAGAGAGAAGAAAATATAAGGAGTTGAGCTCCTTAAATTTAAATTTTTAATTAATTTTAAATTAAAATTAATTAATATTTAATTTAATAATTAAATTAATTAATAATTAAATTTGAAATAAAAGGGAGCTGAGGAGGGAGAGTGCTGAAATCTGGCAAAAGTCCGGGAGAGCCAGAAGTACAACTGGGACAGCAATGAAGCATGGGCAGCCTGGGGACTGCTCCTAGTAGAACAAGAGCTCTCTGAGGGAATGACCTGTCTTTTTTTCCTTTTTTTATCATTTTTTCTCTCTAGTATCTCTTACAGTGCTGGGCAATAGCAAAAACTTAATAGAGTAACAGCTTGTTGGCTTGGCCACACCTCCCCCTTCCTTCACACACACACACACACACACACACACACACACACACACACACACACACCCCTCTCTGAGCCTTATTTGCCTTAATTCTCAGAGCCTATGAATCTCACCTCTAAAATAAGGATTTTCTCCATTAAGTTAATGTATGTAAAGTATTTTATATGCCTATAGACATTTAGATTGTTGTAATTATTATCCTCAGACCCTTGGGGATCCTGTCCACTCTTTGCATGGAACAGGCTCATGTACCTCTTTAGACCGGCTTCCTTATCAGTAAGATGGATGGGTGGGGCTGAGGGCACGTGCTACTCTATTTATGCTCCTATGCCTTGGAGATCTATTGGTCTGCCTGAAGGTGTGAAGCAGTAATAAGTCCAGCAGAACTGTCCACCCAGAACAGGAGTCCTCTCCTGTCTCTGTCACAAGCAAGCACAGAAAAGCCACTTTGGGATGCCAGCATCCCAGGGCCAGCCTAGGCTGGACAGTTATTGTTCATTTCAGGAAGGAGGCCCAGTCCCAGCTACAGATTGTCCCAAAGAATTGAAATCAGGGCTGCAGGAAGCTAGGGGGCCGGAAAACCCAGTATGGGTGGGTGGGACATTTCAGAAATAAGCTTTTTCAGAAAGCCAAACCCAGCTCCTTTCCTGGCTGCAGAGTTTCCCTGGATTTCCCACAGACCTCATGGAATTCTTGAGACAATTAATCAGTCGCTGTCAAAGCCAAAAGCTCTGATCAGAACCCAGTGAACAAACAGGTAGTTGGAGGCCACAGTGGCAGCAAGAGAAGGGGAAAGGGAACACTTTGGCAGCAGGCAAAAAGGAAAAAGAGGAGGGAAGGAAGGAAGGAAGAAAGGGAGGAAGGGAAGGAGGAAGGAAAATTTTAGCTTAGCACTAGGGGTACACATATAAAAGTGAGGCTGGCCCTGCTTTGGGGAGTTTACATTCTACACACAGGGAAGTGGAGGCCATGAAAGGGAGAGGACCTGGTGAGTTCTGGGGATGTTGAGGTAAGCCATTACTAGGTCAACATCTATAACCTTCCCAGAAACAATGGCTGTGCTGATCTGATTACTGCCCTGACAAGATTAGAGGGTGGGGTGGGGCGGGGTGGATAAGGATAAGTTAGTGGACCATTAGACTGGAAATTTGGACTGACTGGTCTTGAGGGCTTTCAAGTGTCTGAAGGGCTGTTAGTGTGAAGAGAAAGTTCGCCTCTTTCTAGGTGGCCCTTGTAGGACAGATCCAGGAGCAGGCTGGCTGTCAGGTAGAACTTCCCCACTAAAAGACTGTCCCACCATGGAGGGGCTGTTCCCCGACACGATGCATGTCTGCTCCCTGTAGCAGAGCAGCTTTGGGAATGTTGTGGAGTGGTTCTGGTTCAAGTTGGAGGTCCCTTCCTCCTTCCCTCCCTCTCTCCCTCCCTCCCTCCCAACTAGTTTCCAGATCTGATCTGGACCCAAGGCCAGGACAGAGAGTCACCCTCTGGCCTATCCAGGCCTTTTGTTCCCAGGGTAGGCCAGGAGTTCCAAAGCTGAGCAGATTCACGGTGAGGGATGTTCTCCAGGGGTCTGGTCCTGGTGGAGAGAAGCTAAAAAGTCACCAAGGTGGGGAAATGGCCACCAGGCTTGAATCTAAAGCTTTAAAGGCATGTGCTGTTGTTCAATCCTCCTCAAAAAGCAAAATGTTCAGCAAATTTGTCCCTTTCTTCTCTTCATTAGCAGGGGGTGGGGGTGGGGGTGGGGATAGGCCATTACATAGGTTGTCCATCCCAGTGTTAATTAGTTTTGCTGAACTTTTTTTTTTTTTTTTTTTTTTTTTTTTTTTGGCTTTCTGGACAAGGGAAACAGGAGGAATTACTCCTAAATGATGGTGATAGAAAAAGAAAAGTCTGGAGAATAAATCACTCAAAGCATCAGGGAAGACATAGTGTAGGAACTGCTACTTGATTTGAGTTTTAAAGAACCTTTAAGGCAGGTGAGGAGAAACTGTCCGGATATATTCATTCAATAAGTACTTATTAATTTAACTATTGTTATTGTTGTTCAGTTGTTTGAGTTATGTCCAAATCTTGGTGACCCCATTAGGAATTTTCCCAGCAAAGATACTAGAGTGATTTGCCATTCCTTATTAAGCAGCTACTATGTTGCAGATAAATAGCTAACTGGCACAGTGGATAGAGCACCAGGCCTGGAGTCAGGAAGGCCTGAATGTAAGTCTGGCCTCAGACACAAATATCTGTGTGACTTTGGACAAGTCACTTCACCCCGTGTGTCTCAGTGTCCGCATCTATAAAATGAGCTGGAGAAGGAAATGGTCCACCACTCCAATATCTGACCCCACGAAGGGTCAGACATAACTGGAAAATGACTAAACAAAATGTTCCAGGATCCTGTGTTAGACAGAAGCAAGATGATCCCAGCCCTCAAACAACTTGTACTAGAGGACACTCCTGTTCCAGGCTCAAGCTCAAAGATCTCAGTTAATCCTGGGCAGGGTGCTCACACTCTTGTTTTTCACACTCTCTGGCTCAAGACCTCATGACCACAGCCTTAGGGAAATCACTGGATTTGGCTCATGGCTAGGTTATTCCCCAAAAAGAGAGGAGTAGAAAGATACTCAGTACACAGTATTAACGTAGAAATAATTATCCACACAAAAATGCTTAAGTTAAAACACTCACAAGTTAACAAAGATGAGCAAAGGTGGTGCAGTGGATAGAGCACCAGCCCTGAATTCAGGAGGACCTGAGTTTAAATCTGGTCTCAGACACTTAATACTTCCTAGCTGTGTGACCCTGGGCAAGTCACTTAACCCCAGCCTCAGAAAAAGAAAAAAGAAAAAAAAAAAAAAAAACAAAGATGAGCAATGGCAAAAAGATATAACTACTGTTACACTTTCCCTGGAGGTTGAAATTTAAAACACTAAAATAGAAACATTTTGTGAGCCTGCTGAATTGATATTTCCATATCACCTCAACCCTGCACTGTTCAAAAAAGTCCTTCAAGGTCTATGTTTTCTGGTAAGCCAGGTTTGGGGCTCATCTACCTTTTCCTCAAAAAAATGTTATAATGGATGTAGAAGCATAATGTAGCTGACACCATCTGAGAGAGCTAGAAGTTCCCCAACCTGGGGGACCTGAGGGAAGGCAGGGCAAGGTGACTTACCTCACTTTCTACTCCAGTAGCAAGATATAGCCCTGGATGAAATGGGAGACAACTTTGGCTTTTTTACCAAGATCTTCAACAAGTCTCAGTTTGACTGAAGCTGAACCTATTCAATGATTAAGACTTTGCACCAATTGAGGCAAAGAATCTCCTTTTTCACACTAGTTCAAAAAAAATCTAAATAAATGAATCTGGGAGGGGAAGATTCATTTATTCATTCATTCATCTGATCAGGAGGATCTGATCCTCCTACCTTTATATCATCTGTGCAGTTTGCAAAGGTCACCTTCACTCTTGCTAGTCATGTTAGTCAACTAGCATGTCTCACACTAGAATAGTAATTTAATGGATATTATTATTATTAGCCATTCAAATAAACAACCAAAAATGAAAAATTCTAAAAACAGACATGAGTTCTACATTAGAATTAAAAATTGTAGTGAAAATTTCCCAATCACCACAATGGAGAGGCCAAAGGAGCCTAGAAACCAAATCAGCTAGGAAGCATGTCTTCTCCTTGTCACACGGAAAGATGTGGCAGCCAAAGGCAACATGATTCTAGAATATGAAACTCATTTATAAAATATTATAGGAAAAAAAACGACAGAAAGATACCATATAACAAAGACCAGTAGAGGGGGAAATGGACCTCAAGAAAGTTTGTCATTAAACTCCTTAAAGCCAGATCACCTAAAGAATATTTATTCATGAAACAGGAAGGGGCACATCAAAGAGAAGGAAAATGGAACAGATTTGACAATGTTTCTATGGCAACCTATTCTCACAGTCCAAATTTGGACTCTTAACCCCTCAGTGTCCAAAGATGGAGAGTATGATCGAGAGGAAATGTCACCCAAAAGATGTTAAGAGTATCTGGACCTGAGCTAGCAGAAAGGAAGTTTGTCTGGAGCTGGAAGTTCTGAAAGTAATGATAGATTTATTCTTAAAGTATCAGAAGGAAGAGAGGCTAAGAAATGCCTCGGAAAACTCGTGGGCGATAGACCTGCCTCAAAAAGCCAAGAGAAGATATTAATATTTACCCACTTTTGTTGGACCTTCTTAGTTCTGCAAATTCCTAATGAGAATGAGCCCAATGTGTCAAGGGTGTCCTTGAAGAAAGGATGAGAAAGGAACAGACAAGGTTTTGTCCATTTTCCATAACATACATTTTTAGCCATAGAAATGACTAAAAGGTAGACAGAATATAGATGTGATCCAGCAGTTTCTTGATTATTAGTTATATAAAAATATTTGATTTTCTGGAACAAAACACTTCTCCAATCAGATGTCTTCCACATTTAAAGATCTATGAGCTCTTCTATATGGATATAGACGATTCATTGATGTGAATTACAGTTTATCCTTGTCTAATCTGGGCTTTGATTGTCAATGTTCCCTTATAAACTCCCTCTAGGGGGTCTACCCAGCAAGCTGAGAGGGGGAGAAGTTTTCTTTGCCTTCTTTTGACATCCTGAGGAACCCAGTAGAACATACAAACTCTCCATTGGTTTTCTCTCACCTAAGTGGCCCACACCCCTTTCAGCCGAGACATTCTTCCCTCCAGTTCCTCTTCATAGTTGCTTATTAGTCATAGGTTATAGTCTTCTCATATTACCTCACGTCCACCAAAATCATAGAAGATGCCTTGAAAGCTGTAACAGCAGAGATAATGTCCCTCTGTGAAAATCAGACCAGATTCCTGGAGAAATATGATCTGATCCTGGAGACCATTTTTTTTAATGATTTCATGAAGGTAGTGACAGCAGAGAAAAAAGCAAGGACTTTTTGAAGGCTAAGAGTTCCAAATGTAGCGGGGTAATCTAAGAGAATGAAGATGCTATATTGTGTAGGGAAAAAACAATTCTGGCTGGAGCCCAGTGTGTAATTAGCCCAGAAAATAAGCTAGAGCCAAATTGTAAGGAAAAAAAAAAACTTTAAATGTCAAATGGAGGATTTTTTATTGAATCCTAGAGACAATAGAGTGTGCCACTGGAGGTTTGATAGAAAGGAGGGACATCGTCGGATCTGCACTTTAGGAATATCAATTTGGCAGCAACATGGATGGATTGGAGTGGTGAATGTCTAGAGACAAGATCAGTTAATAGTCTGAGGCAAGAGGTCATAAAGGTCCGAACTAGGATGAATGGAACAAGAAAGGGACAGATGCTAGAGACAGAAGGAGGAAGGATCAATAAGAGCTGCCATCTGATTGGTTGTGGAGCAGGGAGAGAAAGAGGAGGAAGTGTTGAGCTGAGGAGTTCCTCTAGATTTTACACCCCTGGTAGTGAGCCAACAAGCACCAAGATTAAGTGCACACTTGTGCCCAGCTCTGAGCTAAGCACTGGGAATACAAAGAAAGGCAAAAGACAATTCTTCTTAAAGAGCTCATACGGGGAGACAATGTACAAACTCAGGCACAAATAAGCTAGAGACAGGACAGATTAGAAATAGTGCTTCCTTCCCATGGGGCTGAATATGGGCTCTGCCCCTTTTCTAGGGGATATGAATTTTCCTGGGATAAATCAGCAGCTCCCAATTGGTCTTCAGTGATTAGAGAAAACATCATCAGGGGTTAAGTAGGAAAGGCTTCTTGGATTAGGATTAGAAATGGAAGACTGATAGCATTCTGGAAAGGAACAAGGAAATTAGAAGAATTTATTCACTGATGGGTATGTTGTTTTGCCATTTTCAATTCCATGATTCCATCTGGAGTTTTCTGGGCAATGATACTAGAGTGATTTGCCATTTCCTTCTGCAGTTCATTTTACTGGTAAAGAAACTGAGGCATCCAGGGTAAAATGACTTGTCCAGGGTCACATAACTCATAAGCATCTGAAGCGGGATTTGAACACGGGAAGATGAGTGTTCTGACTCCAGGCTCAGTTCTCTGTGCACTGTGTCACATAGTTGCCCTAAGTGGATGTGTGGTATTTCTCAGTAAGATATGGGAAGGAAGGTTCCTTCTTGCTTTTGTATTCCTGGCAAATCAAATTAATAAACATTTATTCAGTGCTTCCTATGAGCTAAGCTTTGGGAATATAACAAACAAACAAAAAAGGTAGATCTTGCCCTCAAGGAACTTACTTTCAAATAAAAGACCATTATATAAAAGGGAGCTGAATGAGGAGGAAGGGAAGGCTCCTGCATGGGCTAATGATGGAGAAACAAATCTGGAAAGTTGGGAGTAGATCAGAGAGAGTAATGAAGGAGTGAACACAGTTGCGCTGGCAGCACCTGCACACTGCTTGGTATACAGTAGACACTAAATAAAGGCTTTCAGTTGATTGAAGAGGAGTGGGAGAAAGAAAATAAGTTCTACTGGGGACATATTTGGAGCTGCTAATGGGATTACAGAAGGAGGTTCCAGTGGGCCCCTGGAGAATGAGGACTGGAACACAGAAAAGACCGAGGCTGGGTAGAAGGATCTGGGAACCATTGCCTAGAGATGGTAAGTGAACCCATGGGAGCTGATGAGATCCTCTACTGAAAGAGTATTGGTGTTTGTCCGTCGTTCCTCAAGAGGGCCATGACATCAGGAAGATGATGACATGACATGCAAGTGAATTGGATTGAAGTGAGGGAGGGCTGGGCAAAGTCACCAGCCTCAAGTTCTCTTCCAGAGTTATCTGTGTCCACTGGCCAGATATAAATTAGGACAAATAAAAGAGGTAGAGAAAGGAAAAAAGAGGGCCAAGGATCACGCGGGGAAACACTCACAGTGAGGACATGACATGAATGAAGATTCAGCCAAGGAGACGGAGAGGAATGATCAGATGGGAGGAGAACCAGGAAACAGTAGCATCATGAAAACTCAGGGAAGAGAGACTTTTTAAGGGGAACAGGTAATCAGCAGTAGCAGAGGCTGCAGAGAAATCAAGAAGAATGAGGATGGAGGAAAGCCTGTTATATTGGGCAGGTAAAGGATCCTTCCCTGATCATCATTTGAATGATGAGCTAGAAGTCAGATTGCAAAAGTATCAACAGTGATTGGAAGATGTAGAGTCTCAATATAGATAGCTTTTTCTAGGTGGAATAGGATGATCAGGGGAATCCAAATTTGCTGAACTGGGGGCTTTTTTCCCATGAAACTGAACACAGCCTCTGCCCCCTTTCTGAGGAATATGCACTTTATTGGAACATATCAGCAACTCCCAATTGGTCGTCAATGACTAGGAACTTTCTTGAAGATAATGGGTGCCTCAACAAGGAGACAGACTCTTGTGGAAGAGTTCTTCCCAGATTCTGGGCTCTAAGAATTCTTGAGATGACTCTGTCTGCTCTCTTGGAGGGCTCCGATACGCTGGGGTGCTTTTCTAGCACCTCCTTTCTCTTGGGCTTCTAGCAATAGATAGGGAGGTAGGTGCTTGAGAAGTACCTATTAAAGGAAATCAGTCTGTCCTTGCCTAGGCAGGCTTAAGATAGCTGTCCTCTTTGGCTTTCTGTCCCCTCCTCTCAACAGATTTCATCCATTCTTGAAGATAATGATAATCTTGAGGAGTGAACACTTCCAGCTTTAGTATGAAGTTCTTAGGTTGGGAGCCAACTGTTACAGGGAGAAGATTTCATCAAAAGCATAGTGTTTCTTGGAAGAAAAAGTGACCAATGACAAGAGAAACCTGGAGAAAGGAAGTCAAGTGGTTAAGGCCTGGACAGCAGCTCACCGTGCAGTTCTGAGGTAAATGTGAAAGAGCTGTCCAGCACATCCACATAGGGCCTTCACTGTCTGAGGAGGATGACAAGGATAAGGGCCAGCTGAAATGTTTTAAGTTTAAGTATTGCTTCAAGCACATCTTTTGAGTTTCCTTGGCATCTTATGGACTTTCTGGGTGGAGGAAACAAACAGATGTCAAAAACCTTCTAAATCTATGTTGGGGGAGATCCCTTGGTATAAGCTACACCTACATTTTCTTTTAGGAATTTCCTCAGAATTTTACTTTGGGTTAAGGGCAAAGCCAGGCCAAGAGAATTTCTGGAGCTTCCCCCAGTGTGAACCTGCATCTTTGTGAACCTAGAGTCTCACTCAGCCTGTTCACAAGATATAAGGTCTTACCATAAGAGTCTGGCTAAGAAAGGGGGGGGGGGGAAATAGAGGAAGATAGTTTGAGGGGATGTTAAGGTCAAGTGAAAGTGTTTCAGTTTTTTGTTTTTTTTTTGTTTTTTTTAATGATAGACAACATCTAGATATCTTTGTGGGCAGCAGGGAAGGAGCCAGTGGACAAAGAGATTGAGAGTCAGAGATAGAGAAATAGAGACAGAAAATCATTAAGAGATAGAGATAAACAGAGAGAGACAGAGCTAGACAAAGAGAGACAGAAAGAGAAAGAGACAAACAGACAAGAAGAAGGGAAAGAGACCTAGAGAAGGAAAGAAGAAAAAGAGATAAGAGAAGGAAAAGGAGAGACACAGATTAGAAGGAAAGGGGAAAGGGAGACCAAGAGAAGGAAGAAAAGGAGAGAGAGAGAGAGAGAGAGAGAGAGAGAGAGAGAGAGAGAGAGAGAGAGAGAGAGAGAGAGAGAGAGAGAGAAAAGGAGGAAGAAATTGAGGCCAATCAATATTTATGAAGTGCCTGCTCAGAGTCAGCCATTGTGCTAAGCAGGGGGGGGGGGGGGGGAGGGAGAAATACAAAAAGAAGCATAAGATAGTCCCTAACCTCAAGAAGCTCACAATCTAATCAGGGAGACCACATGGAAGGGATATAAACAAAACAAGCTATCTATAGGTTAGATAGGAAATAATTAACAGAAGGGCCTAGACTTTAAGAGGTTTGGGAAGATTTTCTGTGGGAGGTAGGATTTTAGGAGGGACTTAATGAAGTCAGAAAGGTTAGTAGTATGAGCTGAGAAGGGAAAGTGTTTCAGTGTGGGGGATAGCCAGGGAGAATGCCCAAAACTGAGAGATGGAAGGCCCTATTTGTGGAACATTCAGGAGGCCAGTCTGACTGGATGGAAAAGTACATGTTGGAGAGGAAGGTGCCAGAAGACTGGGAAGGCAGGAGGGGGACCAGATTTGAATGTCGTACAGAACAATCCACATCTACATCATTATAAGCACATCTATGCTCAAGTAGCCCTTGAGTTTCTGGGAAATAGATGGTCAGTGTCCAGACTGGGAAGGAGAGGGAGTCTCTCTATGGAGACTCTAATTTTATCTGAAGAGCCAAGTGGTTCCAATAAGAGCCATGGCCATTCCAAAGAGCAAACCAGACAGGAAAAGGTAAATGGAGAGAGCGAGCTATCCAGATCACAGCACACTCATCTGAGTTCATAGCAAGACAAGGCTCTGCAATGGAAAATGAATGCACTGGCCCAAAACTGAACCCAAGGAGAAGGAGGAGGAGGTGGTGGTCATGGGTGGAAATGGCATTGTTTTCAGTACTCCCACACTGCTTCCTGCTGCAAAACTCCATCCTCTTATTCCCAGTGTCCTCCCAAGGATGCCATTACAGCTTCAAATGATGCAACATCAAGGACTATGGGGAAATGCTGCAGGTATCAGCAGAGGGCACATCATCTCCTGGGATGACTTGCATGAAGGAAGTGGTGGGAAAGACATTCTCTTGACTCTGTCTGGTCAGTAAGGGAAGTGAGGTGACTGTGATAAGAACAGACAGCAGAAATATCCACCTAGTATTCCATTGGTATCCATGAAATCCTAAAAGCTCCCCAGAAAGACCATCTGGTAGATCATTGATGGAAGGTTCATGGAAGGCTCAGAGATCATTGATGGAAGGTCCATGGAAGGCTCAGAGATCATTGATGGAAGGTCCATGGAAGGCTCAGAGATCATGGATGGAAGGTCCATGGAAAGCTCGTGGATTATTGATGGAAGATTCATGGAAGGCTCGTGGATCATTGATAGAAGGTCCATGGAAGGCTGTGGTCAATAATGGCACAGGATAAGGCGTGGCGGGGCAGAAGTGTGTAACAGTGGAGTAACACTCCTATGAAATCCAGAGGCTGATGCTGAATTATATTATAGCCCGCCTCTCAGATGCTTAAATACAGGTTATTGTCTAAGACATCATCTCTTTAAATTTACATATCATAGCCCCCACCAATGTATCCCTATGCTGGACCAGACTAGGTGAACACATGAATTCAAAGTAAAAGGCATTTAATGAAATAAAATAGCAAGGTCAATAACAAGGAATTGAATCTCAGAAGAAACATTCTCTGTACCTGCCATCTCCCATGCCTATAGGAGAACTCTAATCAACTCCCAGGTGAATCCCTCTGCCTCCTCAGCTTAGGAGCGAGGGAAGGCAGATAGATCACCTGGGGCCCTGGAGAGGAAGATTAGAGTCCAAAGCTGCTTTGTTTAATGGTTCAGTTTCAACGATGGTATAATGGTCAAGCAAGCCATGACTTCCCTAAGGATGGCAGTGTAGAAACCAATGATTTATGGGGTTTCCAGGTGTATAGTTCCCATGTCACATCTCTCTGTGTCTTTCACTGCTACTGGCCCCTGTGAAAGATTCTCAGAGTCTGCTTTTCTCTTTTTAAACCCACTGCACTATGTTGCTCCTTGAATAGTCCTTAGTGATGTTACCACATTAAATTTGCATAGAACCTCTTTGGGGAATTATAGCACAAAGAATTTGTCCCCATGAGTAAAGCTACCTTAGCGCTCAAGTATTTTGTGGAGAATGAAGCCCATCCACATAAATATCCTCAATACAAGTAGGGAACAAAATGGTCCTCTCTGAAATTCTTGCCTGACATCGCTGCCTTTAAATTGGATGCTTACTAACCTGGGGCAAGCAGTTTCACCACTTCTAGCCCTGTTTTCTTAATTCCTAAAGTTGGATTAATAATCTTTGTTCTGTTTCTCATACAGGATGCCTGTGAGGAAAGAGCCTTGAAGGTCATGGTGGGATCTAAAAATGGAAGCTATTGTTAAGTTAGGGCCCATTGTAACAACATCAACAACAAAAAGATTACTAGCAGCACTATTACTACTATTACTAGTATTTCTACTACATTTCTATAGTGCTTTCAGGTTTGCAAAGTATTTATGTATGTTATCTCATCTGGTCCCCTTTGAAGCAGGTGATATTGTTCCCATTTGTCAAATGAGAAAACAGTCTGGGAAATAACTTGCCCAGGATCATGAAACCAAGTCTCTGAGAATGGAAAGGAATTCAAGTCTTCCTGATTCTAAGTCTGCTGTTATCTCCACTCCACTGTGAGGTGAAGCCCAATGGGGCCAGATAAAAGCTGAATCATATGATAATGGGACTGGAGAGCTCTGGGGCAGCCTCCCACTGCTGGCCAACCAAAATGGCCTTCTGCCTGTTCCTCCTTCAGAACACTCCAGTGATCTTGCTTGGAATGTTCTCCCTTCTTACCTGAATTTCTCTTTTCCTTTTAGATGAAGTTTAAGGGGACAACTAATTGGCACAGAAAGTGTGTAACCCTGAGCAAGTCACTTAACCTTGATTGTCTTGAAAAAAAAAAGAAAGGAAGGAAGGAAGGAAGGAAGGAAGGAAGGAAGGAAGGAAGGAAGGAAGGAAGGAAGGAAGGAAGGAAGGAAGGAAGGAAGGAAGGAAGGAAGGAAGGAAAGAGAAAGGAAGGGAAGAAAGGAGGGAGGGAGGAAGGGAGGGAGGGAGGGAGGGAGGAAGGAAGGGAGAGAAGGAGGGAGGAAGGAAGGGAGAGAAGGAGGAAGGGAGGGAGGGAGGAAGGAAGGAAGGAAGGAGGGAAAGAGAAAGGAAAGGAGGAAAGGAGGGAGGGAGGGAGGGAAGGAAGGAAGGAAGGGAGGGAGAAGAAAAAAAGATGAAGCTTAATCCCTATCTTCTGCATGAAATATTTCTGCATCCATTCAACATCAGTTTCCTCCTTCCCAAATTAACTAGTCTTTAACTAATCTATATATGATGCTTAGCATACTCTTACAATAATTAGCTTGTTTTAGGCATGGGGCAATATAATGGCCCCAAGGTCCACTTAGTTGCTTCTTCAGCTTTAGGAAGTTCATTTTAGATGAAAAGTTCTGAGTTGGGTTACAGTTGCTCTTGAGCCCACAGTTAGGAAAACTCCTAACTCCTAGACAAGCTTGGGCTCTCTGCCTACTCTTACCTTATCTATCTCTACTAGGCCTTGATCTCTCAATAGTTAAGATAAAACTCAGTTTACTGGAAACATCTAGATAATGAAAGAGCAGTTTCTATTATAGTATCTGTGGCTAGAAAGGCATTGATTGAGAGGGGAGCTTGGGGAAAAGATCTTCCCTCAGCCTAGGTCCCCCTCCTTGAGATGCCTGTAGTGCCAGTGGCTGTCCTTGGTATCCCCCTTCTCTGCCACAGCAGTTTTCCCTTTGCTCTATGCTTTCTCCAACTTTTGGAATCTACACTTTCAGCATCTTCTTTCCCCACCTTCCCTTCCTACCTTCTTCCCTCAGAGTCTCCACTGAGATAGCTTCTCCTTTTTGCACAAATTGTTTAGGGGGTGACTCAGTCTCCCATTCAGGAGCTGTGATTGATTCTAGGAGATCCTATTCATATTCAGTCCTAAATAAGCCAATTCCAGAGTGTTCTCCTCCACTCCAAGTACCAGAACTCAGAGAATTCCAATCGCTTCTCTGGCTCCTGGAAAAGAGATCTTTAGACATCCACTGTATCTTCACAACTCTGAAAGCCTTTGATGATCTCAGAGGAGCTTCTCTGGAAAGTCCTTGTCATTTGGAGGGCTTGGCTGGGACTTTCTCAGATCAAATTGGCTCATTGAGCCCCAACGACTCAACCTGCCCAAGAGAAACTGGGGTGAAAAAGAGAAAAGGAGCAGGGGACACGGGACTCTGGAACCACTGTGGCCTTCAAGCCAATCACCACGTTCAAAAGTAAGAGCCTGGAGAAACCCTGAACCAAAGGAGAGACAGGTGTACTAGAAACAGTCCGAGACTCACAGGCCTGTGGCTCCATTGCCTGAGTATCTGAGCTCTTCAATATACCCACAGGCTTCTCCCTTCTTAAAATGAAAGGTTGAGGAGCCGGCCTTTGAGGTTCCTTCCGATTCTAGGCCAGATCAGGGGTATGATGTGTGTTTCTGTCTGTTAAATCTGACAAATAAACTGTATTTAAAATGTCTCTCTTGTTCATCAGCTCCTTCTGCTTGATTTGGGGGAGACAGTGCAACAGAAGCAGGAGAGCACATCCCGACCATCTCTGAAGGTGAGGGAGCTCCTGGAGGAGCAGGGAGAGGAAGAAGGGGGAGGGCAGTGCTGTAATTGCTCAACTTTTCACAGAAAGTCCAGACAATAGGCCAGGCCAGTAAAGGGCAGTTTATCCCCGTGGAATTACAGGAAGATGCTATTATTCATTCTCTGGACTTAAGTCGTACATTTTTTAACTTTCAAAGGACTGCATGGCCAACAGTAATATCCTGTGGTACAAATAGGTAAATGAAGGCAGAAGGGGAAGGGGAAGGAGGGGATAGAAGAGGAGGGAAGGGAGAGAAAAAGAGAAGGAAAAAGAGAAACTGGGGAGGGGAAGGAGGGAGGGAAGGGGAAAAGAAAGAAAGAGGAGGGAAAGAGAGGGAGGGAGAAAGAAAGAAAGCAGGGGGGGAGGGAGAGAGAGGCAGCTCCTAAAGTACCAGCCTTGTGACCCAGGACTTGGCACTCAGGGCGCTGAATTTGCTCCACGCCCAGGCCAAATATAATTCCCCAGCGTGGAGGGGAGCCAGAACAGCAGAGCTAACAGTCTCTACCTTTGCCAAAACTGCCTGGGGCTGCTTAGGGATAGCAGTGAGAACCTCACTTTTGTCTCAGCTGGGACGTGGCCTCTTCTCGGGCTGGGACTGGCCCTAGGGAAGCCATTCAGTCCTGCCCCCAAGGAGGCTCCTCCCCGACTCCCCCCAAAGAAATTTGTAACAAAATCAAGCAAAACAAACTCTCCCAAACCGAGAGTCTCCCCGTGGCCCAGAGACCGCCCCCTTCAGGGCGTGTCCCACCCATCCTCTGGAACCCCATTGGTCACTGCACTAATCCCAAGTGCCAAAGTCTTTCCCAGACCCTAGTCATCCGTACAGAAATTGTTGTGGTTCTGCTCACTCCGCTCTGCATCGGTTCCTACAAGTCTTCCCCGGCTTCTCTAAAACCATTCAGGATTTCTTACAGAACAAACGTGTCAGGAACAGCTGGTACCATCCCTTTTGTGCTCCTCAGACGCCTCCGGACCACGACTTAGCGTCAGAAGGGGGAGAGGAGGAAAGGGGAAGGGAGATTTCTGCAGCATCCCTTGTGTGCCCGGGACTGTCCTCGATGCCCACAACTGCCTTTCGTGTCTTTTCCTTTCCCTCCCTCCTTTCGTGTTCCCTAAAGGTGCAGGAATGGAGGCAGCGGAGGTTCCCTCTCTTGTCCAAGACCACCCAGCTAGTGCCCGCGGCAGGATCTGAGCTCAGTCCTCCAGACGCAGACCCAGCCTTCTCCCGGTCTGAGAGGACTTCCTAGAAGGAGAGAAGCTCCCGAACGCTTTCCCCTTGGCCCAAGAGCCTTCAGCTCTCGCAGCCAAAGGACTAGGGGAGGAGAGAGCTCTTGGAGAGCCTTTAGCGAGACCCGTCCCTGGTTTGAAGGAGGAGGCACCTGAGGCCCGGTGGGAGGAGGGAGCGTGCCCAAGGTCACCCGGGGAGCCAGCTGCAGAGCTTAGGTTGGCACTCAAAGCCTGCCGGATTCCCGAACTCTGAAAGGACTCAGCTGGGGGGGGCTTTGTTTAAGGGGGGCGGCAGGACGCCGAGGCGGGATGGTCCAAGCGCGGCAGCTGCCTGAAGATTCCCTCCTTCCCTGCTTCTTTCTTTCTCCCTCATTTTTCCGAGTGAGCCGGGAGAAAACAAAGCCACCGGCTTCGGGGCTCAGCGAGCTCTGTCCGGTGTGCTGCCCGAGGGGCTGGCGGGGAGGCGGGCGGCCGCAGGGCAGGCTGGGTCACCTGTGCCAGGGACCCGGCCAGACCCGAGAGCCCGCGGCTCCGGCAGAAAGCGCGGAGGATCTCCGAGCGCTGCTACTACGTCCCCCATCCCCCCACCCCCCTCAGCCCCGCGCCCCCACCCCCACGAGTGGAGGCCCACGGGTGAGTCCGGACTGAAGGCGACGTGGGGGAGGAGAGGCGGGTGCGCCCCCACCCCCCACTACTGCCCAGCGGCCGGGTAGGAGGGGCAGGAGGCGCGGCGGCCTCCAGGCCCGCGGCTGCTGCCAACGGCAGCACAATGGGCTTTGTTACTCCCGGGGAAAGAGGAAATGCGGTCGTTCTCGCCGCCTCGCACGGCATTGTCCCGGGGCCTCCGCCAGGCTCCTGGCGCGGCACGCAGGCTACCCGCGGGCCTGGCCCTGCTGCCGTTCCAATTATCCCCCTTTGCGGGCTGCTCCTGGTTCGCAGAGACCGGGACACGCCGGGTTCCTCCGGAGCGCTGCCCGGAATCTATGCGGGAAGAGAGGAGCCGAGTCCTCCTGGCCAAGGATGCCCCCCGGGGCGTACTCCCCGAGTCCTCCTTCGGTTCCGCTGCGGGCTGGGCCGGACCGGGTCTGTGTCTCTCTGTCTGAGAGACTTTCCCCGACTTTGGATCCCCCTTTCCCCTTCCCCCTCCTCCCAGGGCACCCCCCTTCCCCAGTTAATGGACAGCTCCAGTGGAGAAGTCTGAGCACTCGCCAACAGGACTTCTGCGGAGTGGAAGCCTCGGCGCTTCGCAGCCGGCGCTCTGGGCTCTCCCTCCCGAGGCGCGAGGCGGTCCCGGCCCGCGAAGTTCCGGGCCGGGAAGAGTCCCAGGACACCAGGCCCAGAGGCCCGTGTGCGATACGCGTCCCGTGCCCGTCTCTGGGCGGGCCCACGGCTGCAGCGAGGCGTCGGGATCTGGGCCCTCGCGGGGTGCCCCGGAGTCTGCACGCATGTGTGCGAGCGTGTACCTGTGCGGGGCGCATTGTGTAAATGCCCGGCCGAGGAGGGCGCTGGCGGGTGTGGATGTGGCACACGTAACAATGCCCAGGCCGGGGACAAGTCTGGACAGTGTGCGACCGTTAGGGTGACCGGGAGCCCTTGCTCAGCACCGTGCCAGGCGTGTGCAACGCACAGCAGGGGGGCGCCCGGACAATGCACAACGTGTCATCGCGGTGCTCTGCGGGCGCACACGCGTGTGTCATGTGTGTGCAGCTCCCGGGGATGTACATGCACGTACATGTCTGTGCGGGGGGGGGGGGGGGGCTGCCTCTCCCGCTCCCGCCCCTTGGCCTCTGTCTCCAGCACGACGAACTCGGCTCCTCCGCTAGCTCCTCCCAGCCCCGCCCGGCCCGGCCCGGCTCGGGCCGGCCCCGCCCCCTCTACTGCTAGCTGTCTCCGGGCAGCCGGAGCCCCCGGCGCGTCGGGCAGAGCCAGCCGAGCCGAGCCGCGCGCTACGGGGCGGGCCGCCTCCCCCGCCCCCCCCCCAGGGCCCGCCCCTTCTGCCTTTGTCCCGCTTGGTAACTGGGATCCCGACCAATCAGCGACACACCGGCCGGCGCCGGCCGCCTTCTGATTGGCCCGCTGCCGGGCGCGCAGCCGCCTCGCGCGGCCTCTCCTGGAGCAAGGCAGACAAAAGACGCAGGCTCCCGGCTCCGGCAACCAGCCCTCACCAATCACAGCATCCCGCTCTGCCCCCGCCCTCCCCCCGCGGCTCCCAGGCTCTCGGCCCCAGCGCCCGGCGCCTGGCCAGCTCCTGGGTCGTACCACTGTACTTCACTGCGAGGGAGGAGTTTCTGTAGGAGGGGACGGATAGAGAGCCAGACTGCAAAGTCCTCCCCTTTTCTGCCGCCTCCTTACATCTCTTTATAACCAACTTCGACTGTGCTCCTCTTGAGGGGCTCCTGCAGTTCGAGACGGGAGAGACCCGCGCTCCCCTCCCCCCGTCCCCCCCAGACAGGGTGGCATTGGTCTCTCCCGGGCGGGAGGCGGGGCCGGCCGGGGGCAGGACGGGCGGGCTGTCCACTCCCCTCCCTCCCCTCCCTCCGCGCCGTTAAAATGAAACTCTAGTGGCCAGAGCCGGAGCCGGAGCTGGGACTGCAGCCGGGCCGGGGCCGAGAGCGGGCGGCGAGCCCGGGGTGGCGTACGTGGGGGAGCGGAGCAGCTCGGCCGGCCCCCGCGGGGCAGCAATGTACACGCCGCCGTGGGGCATGGAGCGCGAGGACGGCGGGGAAGGCGAAGGCGAGGGCGGCGAGGGCGGCGAAGGCGAGGACTGGAGGGACGTGACCATGCCCTACTCCACTGAGCTCATCTTCTACATCGAGATGGACCCCCCAGGTGCGGGGGAGGGGGACCACGCAGGGGGAGGGGCAGGGGAGCGGGGCCGGCGTCCTGCCCCGCCGAGCTCTTCAAATGCAGGGAGATGGACCCCCCCAGGTGTGGGGAGGGAGGGGGACCGGGGGCTAGAGGGGGAGGGGGCGGTGGGAGAGGAAGAGGGGGCGAAGTCCTGCCCCGCCGAGCTCTTCTAAGAAATCGAGATGGAACCTCCTTCCCCCCAGGTGCGGAGGGGAGGAGGGCGGGCGACGGGGTACCTTTCGGGGGCAGGGGGGACCGAGGGGAGGATTAGGTCCTGCTCCGCCGAGCTCATCTAAGACAGCGAGGACCCCCCCTCAGGTGAGGGGAGGAGGATGGGGGATGGGGACCAGCTGGAGGGGGAGGGGACAATGTCCTACTCCGCTGAGCTCATCTTCGACATCGAGATGGACCCCCCCCTCCCAGGTGTGGGGGGAGGGGGGTCGAGAACGACGATGTCTTGCTCTGCCCAGCTCATCTTCTAGGTCGAGATGGACCTCCCTCCCCCAGGTGCGGGGAGGGGGCTGCCGGAGGGAGGGATAGACAGGAAGGGGAGGGGAGGAAGGGTGCAGTGCTCCGCTGAGCTCATCTTCTACCTCGAGAGGGACCCCCCCCAAGTGCGGGGAGGGGGACACAGACGGGAGGGGGGACCGCGATGTACAATCTGCTCTTCTACACTGAGATGACCACCCCCGAGTTCGGGGAGGGGGCTCGTGGGGAGGGTAGAAACTAGCTGGAAGGGGAGGGGAGGATGCTGTGCTCCGATGAGCTCATCTGCGCCGAGATGGACCCCCCCCCCCCCAGGTGCAGGGGGAGCGGGCTGCGGAGGGGGAGGGGAAGGATACCCTGCTTCCCTGAGCTCATCTTTTCGTTGAGATGGACTGAGGTGGGGAGGGGAGAAAGCGAGCTGCGGGGGGAGAAGGAGCAGCTGCGGGAGCTGCTCTCGAGAGTTCATTCAGTTCATCTTGTACGTTGAGATGGACACCCCCCCCCCCCAGGTGCAGGGACAAGGGAGGAGAGTGCCCTGCTACGATGAGCTCATCTTCTGCATCGAGGTGCCCCCCCCTGGCGGTGCGGTGGGGAGGGGGCTCGGGGCACTCGGTGACCTGTAATTCCGAGCTCTTTTTTGCATCGAGATGGACACCCCCTCCCCCAAGGGGGGTTGGGAGAGGAGGGGAATGTGCGGGCTCCTTCGAGCTCGTCTTGTACGTTTAGATGCCCCTCCTCGGCTTGGGAGCGGGGAAAGGGCTGGGGGGAGGGGTTATTCATAGGGGGGGTGCCAGGCTTCTCAGAACCCGGCTACTTAGCGATCGGTGTGGGATGGGGGCTGCTCCGGAAAGCCGCTGCCCAGGTCGGCAGGGCTGATGTTCTTCCTCGAAATGGACCTTCTCGGTCCAGGAGACGGGACTGGGGGCCAGGTGGGGGGAGGGGGTGAAACTGCTCCGCCCCGAAATGGCCCCTCCAGATGCGAGGGGGCCTGGGGGGCCGCGCGGAGGGAGGAAGGGTGCTCTCCGTGCTCCTCCCGCCCGCGGGGCTTCCACGTCCAGCTAGAGCCCCCCCGGGGCCCGGCCCGACCGCTGGGAGGGAGGAGGGGTGCCCGGCGCCCCGAGCTCCCCCACGCCCGGAGGTGCGCCGTTCAGGTGCACGGCGGCGGCCCCTCCTCCCTTTCTTCCTCCCGCGTCCCTGGGGGCGGCTGTTAGAGAGCAGCCCGCCGGGCCGGGCTCCTAAAGTTTGAAGGGAGCCCCTGGACTTCGGGTGTGTCGGGGGACTGGGCAGAGCTGGCGGCGGGGGGGGGCGCGGCCTCCCCTTCCCCCCGACTCCCGATCTTCGCTACCTGTCCCGAGCCCTTGGATTTGACAATCTCACCCCAGGGGCGGGGGGAGGGGCCTGGGGCGGGGCTCGTCTTCGGGCAGGGGTGTGGCAACGGCCCCCTCCCCTCCCCGTCCTTTCTTTAGCCTTCTTAAGTGTTTGCCGCTACGTGCCGTTGCGGCTTAGTTCTTTCCTTTCTTTGGAAGTGGGGTGCAGCGGGGAGCTCCGGGCCGAGGCCGCGCGCCTCGCCTTCCTCCTTCTCCTCCCGGGGGCCGCGTGCCAGCGCGGGGCCCCCGCCTGACGTTCGCGCCCTCGGGTTCCCGCGGAGGCCGGGAGAGGCACTGGCAGGCTCCGCGGGCGCTCTCCCGAGCTTTGTCCCAGGCCCTCCCTTCCAGGTTTTCTTTCTTCGCGAGTCCCTCCGCTAGGAGGGGACAGGAAAGGGAATCTGAAAAGTGGCCGGCAAGGGGGCGCGGGGCGGGGGGAGTGTCTTTCTCTTGGTTCCTCCGGCCCATCCGCCGGACAGTCCGACCTCTCCTGCCCGGATCGATAGCCCCGATTGTTTCCGTTTCGGGGGCCTTTCGCCCTCCTGGTTTTTGTTCCCCGGAGGTGTGTTTCCTGCCCGCACGGGGGGAACTTCATTGACAAAGAGAGGAGGAGCAAAGCAGGTGCCCCTTTGTGGCCCCCGAAGTGCAGGCGGCCAGCCCAATGGGAGCACCCCGGCCCTCTCCCGCCCCGCGGCCGTTAGGGACACCGGGGACTGTTCGGCTTTTGTTTGTGCCTGTAGTTGCCTGTGCCCGTCATAAACTGGGTCACTCTGTAATTTGTGTATTAGAACGCCCCCAATGCCCCCCGGCTTTAATCTTCCTTTCTTCGGGGCTGTCGGGCATTTTGCTCTTTCTCTTCCTGAGACTAGAATTTTCCTTTATTAAATCTATCGGGGCCTGATGGCAGGGACAGCTCAGGAATGTTTAGTCAGGGCTGCGAGATCTGTTGGCCGCGGGGGCATTTTCCTCCTTTGTTTTCTCCAGACTCCGCTCTCCTAAGTGTGTTTGTGGTTTCTAGGGCCGGCCTTGGTGTGTGTCCCAGCTAAGAAAGCAAGGTTAGGGACTCTCCATCTTCCCGTCGCCCGAGCTGCATTGTTCCCTCTCCGTCCTTCCTAGACTTCCCGAAGGAGTCGGCTGGGGGAGAGGAGAGGGGGGAGGGGAGGACCAAAAGGACCCCTAGGAATCGGGGAGAATATGAACCTAGTTCCCTGCCCAGGGTTGGGAAGCCAGGTCGCCACAAGCGAGGTGTGTGGAAACTCCACGGTGGAGGTTAGATGCAAATCTCACGGCTGGCTTGGCCGTTGTCAGAGATTACAGTTTAATAGGAATCACGTCAGCTAGTCGCTTTGAGGTTTGCAAGCACTCTGCAGGTATTATTGATCTCATTTGATCCTCACCAAAACCCCGGAGCTAAGGGCTGTTATGATCCTCATTTGACAGATGAGGAAATTGAGGTAGGCAAAAATAAATCAGCCAGGGTCACACAGGAAGTGGCTGAGGCAGGATTTGAATTCAGGTCTTCCAGAGCTCCATCCTCTGTACCCCAGGAAAGGGGGCTGCTGTTACAGTGAAGAAGGTGGGGTTCCACCCCACCTCCAGCACTCATTAGCGCCCCCTCAGCTAGGGCGTGTGGCAGGATCTCTTTGAGGGACGCAGAGATGGCCCAGCCTATCCAGGGCTCTTTCCAGGCCCATCTAGGCTATCCTGTCCAATGGAGCCATATGGCTTAAGGAGGAAGTGACTTTTCTAAGGTCACCAAGTTAGTGGTGGAGCCAGGACTGCACCTGGGCCTTGTGCTCCTCCTCCTGGGCTTTCATCACACCAGGCTATTTATGGCTGGGCAGCCCGAGGCTCCGGAGAGGCAGCCGGCTCTTTGTCCGTGATTTGGATGCATTTGCCGAAAGCCTGGTAATTCTAAGGATTCTCCACCTTCTGTCCAGCTCAAACTCTCTGCTGACCGCTAGCCTCCCATCTCCACATGCCTGCTAGACGTCTTGAATTGGATGGCCAGTGGACTTAACCTCAACCGACCAAGACTGGACTCATTGTCCCCCAAACCCTTCCCACTTCCAAACTTGCCCTTATTGTTGAGGGTTACCCCATCCTTCCAGCCCCTCCCCCCAGCTCCTCACCTCCTTGCACCCCATCTGTTGTCAAGGCCTGTCACTTTTACAGCATCTCCCTGCCCTCCCTGCCCTGGTACAAGACTCCATCACCTCTAGTCTGGACCTTTGCTCTAGCCCCTAGTGGGTCCCCCGCTTCGAGCCTCTCCCCCTGTCCAGCCTCCATTCAGCCACTGAAGGGATTTTCCTCAAGCACAGATCCAATTATATCATCCTACCCCCTCACCCCCATTCACCAAACTCCGTGGGCTCCTATCACTTCCACGGTCAATTATAAAATGCTCTTTGGTCTTCCAAGAAAGGCTTTCAACACCTACACTTACCCCCTCCCTCCATACACACATTTTTTCAGACTAATCTTTATACTGATTGGACTGAATCAGTCCCCCTTGTGTATGTACCCCCTGTAGAACACCAGGTTTTAGGGGAGCCTAAAGGCTTTTGTGGCTGGTCGGTAAAGTGATTTTTGTTGGGGACCCACAAGGTAGGTGTGCTGACCCACGTGGCACAGAAAGCCTTTCCCAGCTGCTCTTAATTCTGCAGATTTCCCTGTCGGTGGTTTCCAGTCCATCTTATGCCATCTCCCCTTGTTTGACTGGGAGCTCCCTCCGTGGGAGTTGTACTTCTTTTGCCTCATTGTATCTTCAGTGCTTAGCACAAAGCCTACCTCATGCTTGTTGACTGACTCACAGACCCTCTCCCTATTCTTGTCCACTTGTCAGCTGTGGGGTTTCAGACAGATCCCTTCATATCTCTGGACCTCTGTCTCTTTCTCTGTCAGATGCGTAGGCTGGATGTTCAGCCTTAGAGGTCAGTCCCTTGCAGCTCTAAAATCTGTGATTATGAGACCTGGACCTCCCCCGGCCAACTAGGTTAGGGGCTGCGGTCAGACATGGGTGGTGGGGCTGGGGTAGGTCAGTGGCAGCCCAGAAAGCCAGTGTGATCGCTTTGTAAGGCTCCTGTCTAGAACCTGGGAGGTGAAAGTCCCCAGCCGTTCCTTCCTGGTCAGCACGGAGCCCTCGCATGACTTAGCTGTGGAGGTCCCATGACATTTGAGGAAGGGCATTGACAAGTGACACAAGAGCCCAGGCCCTGAGGCCCTCGGCTAAAGGCACTGGGATGTGTAGGGTGGGCAAAAGGCAGCTGTACCAGAGGACAGGCAAGCTGTATGTCCCCCAGTCCCTGGAGGGCCGCCCTGTGGAAGAAGGCCTCCCTAGCTATGGGGCTCCTTGGGAAGGAGGTCGACTAGAGGTCGACAGGGTCAGCCCGGTGGGGGCCTTTCATTGGAATGAGAGCTGTTCTGGACCTGCCTTTCCTGATGCCCTCAGCCCCCATGGCTCTTTCTTTTACTAAATCTCAGAATTTTATTGGGTGTCAATTATAGGTTAGACTACACCGGTGTAATGACTTAGTGTTACTTGCTAGGGAGCCCTGGAGTCATGAAAAGCTGCATTCAAATCTGGCCTTAAATACTTCCAGGATGTGGGACCCTGTGCAAGTCATTTGCCCTGCCCAGTTCAATTTCCTCAATGGTTAAATGAGAAGAAAAATAACTTCAACCTCCCAGTCATGGTGAAGATCAGTTCTTAGTGCTGACATATACTAGGTCCTTATTAACTACTTAATTCCGTGGGCCTTATGGCCATGATTATTTGAAAGTAAGAAAATAAATATATTGAATTGTTTGCATTCTCAGTGAGGGCATTCTGGGGACAGAGGAAAGGAGAGAGTCTGGAGCTCAGAGTTGAAAAAATGAGTTAAAAAGTCTACTTGTAATTGGGGAAAATAAAATGCTGAACAAATGAAGGAAAACTGTGTGTGTGTGTGTGTGTGTGTGTGTGTGTGTGTGTGTGTGTGTGTGTGTGTGTGTACATGCATTCTGGTTGTGTTTCTTTGCATGGTGATGTCAGTTTACAAAGCACTCTCCTCAGAGCAGCCCCTCAGGTGAATGCTGCAAACATTGTCCTTATTTTTCATCAAATAAGTTAACATGTGTAAAGTACTTTGCAGACCTGGAAGCCCCATGTAAATGCTCGCTGTTGTTTTCCAGACAAGATGGCCAGTAAGTGGCCTGGCCAGAAATGGCCCCCAGGGGCCTGGCTCTAAATGGGGCTCTGTCCTGCTGCTCTCTTATGTGCCTGGTGTCTGTGATCTCCTTAGAGACACTCTCCTTGTGCCTCTTAGATGTTAGAGGGAATTTACCTGATTTAAGCCAGCTCGAGGGGGTTAGACTGATCCCATGAAGGGCTTCCTTCCCAGCACCTCCCCCAACTTATCTTCAGACTAAATTTTGTCATCTCCCCCATTTCAGATTCCTTTATTCTTTATTTAATGTTCTCTGGCATAAACTCTTAGCCATCCCCTCTGATCATTGTCTAACTTGTCCTAAATGGAAATGCCCAGAACTGAACCCCACATGCCCAGATATGGGCCTGGCAGGCCCAGAGGAGCCCCTGCATCTCAAGAGCACACTCCCTTTCTTGGGTCCCATGTCTTACTGACCCTTCAAATCACATCTCCCCTACCTTACACTTGGGATTTCAAATTTTAACACCAATATAAGACTTTATCCCTATTAAATTTCACAGTCTTCCTATGGCGCAGCTTGTCAGGATTTTTTGTCTTGACTGCCATCTATTGCATCAATTATCCCTTCTAGCTTTGTCCTGATTCAAAAGCCCCATATCTCTGCTTTTATCCTAGTCATTGATTAACAGTAGAAAATGGCACAGAGCTGAGCCTGAGCTCCTCATCCTCACTGCCTTTCTACTAGGATTCCTGTGGCAATCCTTTTCTGATCCTCTCCCTCATCTTGTTATTGCTGCTCACTCTCCCTCCCTTTCTCTGTCTCCGGCTCCCCCCCCCCCCATCTTTCTCTCTTCTCTCACATCTGTTTCCTTGTCTCTGTCAGTTTCTGTGTCTGTCTCTCTGTGCCTCTGTGTGTGGCTTTGTCTCTCCTCCCTCCTCTCTGTCTTTGTCCATATCTCTCTCTCTCTCTGTCTCTCTCTTTTTCTCTGTCTGTCTCTGTCTCCCCCTCTCTCTCAATACTTCTGTGTCTCTGTCTCCTTCCACCCCCATGTTTCTCGGTCTCTTTTTTCCTCCCCTTTTCTCCCTCTGTCTCTGTCTCTCCCCCTCTCTCTGTCTCCCCCCTCTCTCTATCTCTCTCACACACATACACACACTCCTCATATTGTAAGCTCCTTGAGGGGCAGACATTTCCCCACCAATGCCTAGGAAGCCAGCTGTCCTATACAGACTTGTTCTATTTATATGTATTAGATTGGAGCCCTCAGACAATGTTTCCCAAGTTAACAGCGAGTATGACCGCTCGGAATACTAGGAGCTGGCTAAAATGGAGGGGCAGCTCCTGTCCCCTGCCCCCTTGGAGGCCTTTTCAGAGGGAGGCTGGAAGAGCACTTGTCTGGGGTGCCATTAAGTTGAGCCTTGGTCAGGTCCACATTGCACCAGATGCCTTCTGAAGCCCTTCCACTTATGTTTTGGGCCCAGAGAGAGGAAATGGGTCTTTGGGCTGTGATCTGAGAGGGTGACATTATGGAAAAGGTGGTAGCAGGGCCCAAAGTATGGAGAGAAGGAAAAAGGAACCTTGCGCCAGAACTTGGCTGGTTTGAGCAGTGGGAGGTTATGCTGAGGGGAGGGGAGAGAGGCTGTCCGAGCAGCTCCACCCCAGGGTCCCTCAATCCAAGCAGTTGGAATTCCAATAATGGATCATCCCCTCCCTTCTCTATGTGGTCTTGACAATGGCAAGAAGGACCTTCTCGGGTATTTTATTAAAAATCTAGATATCCCCCAGATTTACAGGGTTCCCCAGGGAAAAAACTGATTTAAAAAAAAAATAGGTTAGTCTGGCATTTTGGGGCTGGTTCTTAGTGGGCCCTGCTTTTCATTTCAAAGAAGCTTGATTAATAATGCCTTTTAAAAGTTCTCCCAGTCACTTTCTACCATAGGCTTCCTTCACTCTCCCTCATAGTAAAGAAAAGGGATTCCAAGAATCCCCAATTCACAGCATCTAAGGCTGATGGTCTCTTCCAAGAGGGGGGAGGCCGGTTTTCATCCAGAATCAAGTTTAGCACCCCCCCCTTCCCTATTTAATCCTCCTTCGGCTGCCCCTTGATCTCATCTTTATTTCTATTATTGTAGTCACCAGTCTAAGGCTTTCATTGCTCTGTCTTGCTTCTTATGGTGAATTCCTCGCCTCTGAGATCCCAGGATCCTCCTGGAGAACAATTCCTCCCACCTAGGTGTACATTACTGGAGGTGGGTCAATCCGAAGGCCAAATGGAAGATAAAAATCTTAATTAGCATCAGTTGTTGGGCTTGGCAGTTGGGTCACCTAAACAAAGGGAGGGATACTATAGAGCTTTGCATAGCCTTAGGGCTGATGTGGCTGGCTGAAGGAGCTGGTCTGGTGGGGCTGCCCCACCTTTGTTTCTCTTCCTTTCTTTCTTATCTGGGTTAAGTGACTTGTTTAGGGTCACCGGGCTCTTGTCTGAGCCTGGATTTGAGCCCTTGGTCCATTCTCTATTCCCTGTAGCACCTAGCTGACCCCTTCCCTCCCCTTACCCCACCCCCTTCCACTTTCCTAATTTGGAAATCTGGAATTGTAGGGACTGGGAGTCAGGTGGAACAGAATGTCTAAACTTTAGGCTTAGAACTTGTTAATCTTGGGGTCTCAGGAATTGCAAAAATTAAATGTTCCAATGGAATAATGCATTTCTCTAAGGTTCCTCTTATCAAAGTGTCCTGGAAGGGTAGGGAATCTCCAGATTATGGAGCCCCCTTCTAGGGAGATTCATTAGAGTTCATCTGTTTGAATAAAATAACAACTGATGGTCTGTCTCTATTTACGTTGCTCTAAGGTTGCTTTTTTTCTGGGGAGATGTTTTCCCCAAACTCACAGGCAAGTCTCTCCACACGTTGGAATTCTCCGTCTCATGTCTTGCCACAGTAACATTTGTTGATCCATGAGCGTCCCTTTGTGGCCAGTTTTCTGTTGCTACCAAAAATGTTGCCGTGTATCCCTTGTAGATGCGGCCCTTCTGACTGACCCCCTTGGACACGAGTGGCCTTATTGCCTTCACGTCCAGAACTTCAGATTGCTTCAGTTAGAGTCAGGGTTGTTGAGCCCATCTTCCCATAATCCTTCCAGCATTTTTTGTTGTCCTTTACCCTTTTTTTTTTTCTTGGTCTTGAAGGGATCCTCATCCTCATTCTTGGTTGTGTTTTCCCTCTCACTAACTTTGAGCATTTTGCCATGTATTTGTTGATACTTTGCCTGCTTTTTAAAAGGGTTCTTGTCCTCTTTCCCCCCTTTTGAGGAATGGTTTACACTCATTTCTGTGTCAGTTCCCTTGGGGGGCTCATCATTTAATGTTGAATGAAAACTTCCCACTGCATCCTCTTTCATCAGTTCTTTTCTAAATATTCATTTTTTATTCCTGGAATGGAAATCCAGAATTTTGCTTTTATGGCAGTTCAGATGGACATCAAGTTTAATTATCAATGCCAATTCTTTTCCTTTCTGGAGTCTTCAATGGGTCTTCCATAACTCCTTTTTTGCTGCTGCGTTGAGCTTTGTCTTAATTCTTATTAAAGCTTTTTATTTTCAAATTATATGCATGAATAATTTTTCAACATTGACCCTTACAAAACCTCGCATTCCAAATTTTCCCCTCCTTCCCCCCATTCCTTCCCCTAGATGGTAAATAATCCAATACATGTTATACATATTATAATATATGTTAAATGCAATCAATATATGTAAACTTATTTGTACAGTTATCTTGCTGCACAAGAAAGATCAGATCAAAAAGGAAAGAAAATGAAGGAGAAAACAATACAAATGAATGTCGACAAAAAGAGTGGGAATGTTATGTTGTGAACCACCCTCAGTTCCCACAGTCCTTTCTGTGGGTGTAGATGGCTCTCTTCATGACAAGATCATTGGAACTGGCATCAGTCATCTCATTGGTGGAAAGAGCCACGTCCATGAGAATTGATATAATATACAATGATCTTCTGATTCTGCCCATTTCACTCAGCATCAGTTCATGTCAATCTCTCTAGGCCTTTCTGAAATTATCCTGCTGATTGTTTCTTATAGAACAATAATATTCCATAGCATTCATGTACCACAATTTATTCAGCCATTCTTCAATCGATGGGCAGCCACTCAGTTTCCAGTTTCTTGCCACTACAAAAAGGGCTGCTGCAAGCATTTTTGCACATGGGGGGTCCCTTCCCTCTAAGCTTTATTTTTTTTAAAGAATTTATTTTATTCTCTCTTTTCCCTTCCAAATGGGGGGGGGGGGGGAGGAAAAATCCTTGCAGCAAATACACAGTCAAGGGAGCCCAATGCCCACGTTGATCCAGCCAAAAGTACCTGTCTTATTCTGCACTATATCTATCACCTCACTGTCAAGAGGTTGGTAGCACCCTTTGTCACTTGTCCCATTGTGATCATTACATTGATCAAACTTCCAAAGTCTATCCATGTTGTTTGTCTTTACATTGTTGTTGTTATTGCATAAATTCTGTTCTGTTCACTCTAATCAGCATCGGTTCATACAGGTTTTCCTGGGGTTTCTCTGAAACCATTCCCTTTGTCATTTGTTATGTAACAATAGCACCATATTACGTTCATATGCCATGAATTTGTTTTCTCATTCTCCAGTTCAAGGATATCTTCTTAGTTCCCAGTTCTTCACCATCACAAATGCCATGAATGTTTTTGCACGTTATTCCTTGTTTCTGTTGGGGATGAATTTAGAAGTAGTACCTCTGGGTCAAAGACTGGGCATATAATTTAGTGACTTTCCAGAAGAACTAGATTGCTTCATAGCTCCACCAACTATGCATTAGGGTGCTCATTTTCTCATTGGCCCTCCAGCATTTCCATTTTGGTTTTTTTGGCCTCATTGCCAATCTGAAGTGTTCTGAGATAGAAACAGAGTTGCTTTAATTTTTCTTTCTTAATTATTAGTGTATTGTATCATGTTACTATTCTATAACTATTAATACCTTGTATCATGTTATATTACTATCTTGTATCTCTTGAAAGCTTGGTATTGTTTCTTTGAAAAGTGCCTCTTTTTTCCCATAGACCATTTAAAAAAATGGGGAATGGCTTTTATTTTTATAAACTTTAATCACTTCTTTATGTATCTTGCAAATTAGATCTTTATCAGAAAAACACTTGCACAAAAGCAAGGTAATTAAAATTAGATTGGAAATAGTTAACTGGATTAAAAAAATCTAATTTTAATTACCTTGCTTTTGTGCAAGAACCTTTTAGTTTTGTGTAATCAAAGTCGTCCATTTTCCTTTTTGTGATCTTCCTCGGCCCTTGTTTAGTCATAAACTCTTGCCTCATCCCTAAGATGTGACAGGCAATTTCTCCTCTGCTCTAGATTGTTGGTGACGTGACCTTTTATGCTAAATCATGTATCCCACATCTTGTGTTTATCTTTTCTTGAAGGATCTGTGATTTCATCCATGCAGATGCTTCCACTGACATAGGTTGCCATTCCCCTTGGTGATTGTGACTATGACTTCCCATCACGCCATTTATCACCTGCTGGAGGATCCTCAGGGCTTTGGAGTATTTGGCTGGTCCCGGGGTGCCCAGTGGCTTCCAGGCTCTGTCTTTCCAGATTGCTAAGTGGACCAACAAGGAAGGTCCCAGTTAGTGTGAATAAGCAGCACTTATTATTATTAATTATAATAATTAATTATTATTAATATTGTTATTCAAAATCTCTTTGCATTTCTCCATTGGATTGGAACCCAAGATCAGATTTTATATAACACATGTGTAACACATGTGACCTCTCCAGGGATTGTTCGCACAAACGGGAACCTGGCTGTGATGGCAAGGAGCCCTAGGTTTGGCTTTCGCAGAGCTGTGATGGGATCCAAACTCTGTTCTTGCCACATGTGTGACCCCAATCCCTCCAGGTCTCAGTTTCCTCCCCCAAATCAATAGATGACCTGTATTCTTTCCTTTCTTTCCCCCATCCCCAGGTCTGAATCCATGATTATGCTCCATTAGCTTTGTTGTGGCTCAGGTTTCTTTATTTTTTAGGTCATATTAGTCTCATTTTATTATCAATAGCCATGATCTTTGCTGGGCTAAAGAGAGAATTTGTTCTCTCAGAGCAAGTAGGTCATGGAAAATATACATTTGAATCTCAAATATGTAGATATTGGCGAAATTCCCAGGCTTGTGACAGCGTGGAGTTGAGTCAGAACTGGCAGTGTAGATACGGCCAAACGTGACTTTGAGGAGAGCATGGTGGCTCCTTCAGGGAGCTTTGGGGACTCGTTGGACTCTGAGGTCCCGAGCACACCCAGAGAGGTCGGCCGCCTGCAGGCTGCAGGAGACCCCTGTAGCTCCTTTGCTGAGGCTACATTGCCAGATTCACAGGAAGCCGGTGGGTGGGCTGTTGGTGGCCTTTGAGCAGGTGCGGGCACAAGCCTGGGGTCCACCAGGTCCTGCTAGCTGACTCAGCGGTGCCCCCTCAGCCTACCAGAGCTATATGTTCCTCATGGGTAAACTAGTCCAGCCTGATGCCACTGAAAGGGGTTCAGCGTTACGCAGGACTGCCTTCAGACCCAAACGGACCTTTCAAGCCTGTTTAGAGTTCCTGTGGTCTCTGGGGGAGATGAGGGTGATTGCTTAGCAGATCAGGGAGCTTCTCCAGGGTCAGCTGGGGAGTGCCTGGCTCCTGTCATCTTGGGGATTTAGTCAGTCAGTGAGGAACCATTTATTAAGCTCCTACTGTGTGACAGGGCTGGGGATTCAAAGGAGGGCAAAAGACAAATAAATGGGGGAGGTGACATGTCAACAATTATGGGCCATATGAGATATGAGGATATTGGGAAATAAAAAAGAGAGCAGCCTTCCTACCGAAGGAGCACTTCACCCCAGACCTGATGGAAGATTGCACTTGGGAGCCACTGGAGCTTGAGTGGAAGCATCAGAATTGTGCTTTAGGAAGATCCCTTTGACAGCTGAGAGGAGGGTGGACTGGAGTCTGGGGGACTAAGACCCCTCCCCCCAGCAGCTATTAGAAGAGTCTGGGCCTGAGGTGTGAGGAGGGTCTGCCCCAGGTGGAAGCATCAGTGGAGAGAAGGGAATATGTGAGAAAGATGCTCTGAAGGTGAAACCCAACCGATTAGCAAAGCCAGGAATGACCCCTGCCCTTGGGCCTGGCTGAATAGGAGGATGGGGTGCCCTTAAGACTAATTGAGAAGTTAGGAAGAAAGGGAGGTTTGAGGCATGGGCAGCTCCTTCCAGTTCCAATGATCAGGAGGCAGCTGGAGATGCAAGGCAGAGGCCAGATGGGCAGTTCTGATAGCTAGCAAAGAGACACAGTATAGAGAGAGAAGGGAGCCGGGGACAGCCCTGGGGGACCCCCAAGGTTAAGAGGGCGTGATCTGGAGGAGGATCTAGCAAAGGGATGGAGGAGGATGGTCAGAGAGGTAGGGGAAGAACCCAGAGAGGGAAGGGTCCTGAAAGCCTAGAAGGGAGAGAGTATCAGGGAGCAGAGAGTGACCAGCAGTGGCAGAGGCTGCAGAGAGGTCAAGGACAATGCCGTGGGAGAAAAGGCCTCTGACTTAGCAGCTAAGAGATCAGTCTCTCAGCAGGCACTTCATATAGAAAGAAGGATTTCTGGTTCTTTATGTTAAAATTTCTAAAAAAGCAGTGGCATCCCACACTGGGGTAAAATAGGCTCTCTGAAAACTGGAGAAGAGCAGCGTAGGTGTTTCTAGCTGTCTTTCTTTCTTCCAGCCACGAATCTCCAAAATCTGGGTCACCACTCAGAGAGGGCCATTGGGATCTTTGTTGTGGTGTGAGTAAGGATTTCTCCTAGTACGTTGGCGTGTCCTGATTGGCTTCAGGTCAGGGTTTGTCTTGATCCCTGGGAGACCCCTGTCTGGGAGGAGGAGGTGCTCCTTGGGGTCCAGGAGCCCTGAGCCCTATGGCAACCTCCCTTTTCCTTGCAGGTAGAGGAGGGAAGGGCAGGAGAAGGCCATAAAGGAGAAGGAGGAGGCCCTTTAGAGAGAGAAGGTCAGACTCCAAAGGGCAACCTTTGGAGAAAGGGTCAGGGTGGAGAGGGGAAAGCCAGGCAGAAAACTTGATGAAAAAGAGTCCTTGTTGCTGATAGACTCTTTTGTGAAGGAAATGTTCTCCCTCAGGGAAAATCCCCTGCCAAGAGCTGTGACACAAAATAAACTCAGAAGGTGATCTTCTACAAAGAAAGTTTTTGGTAGCCATACTATTTATAACGTGACACTGAAGAAATGAGGATTGTTGGGACAGATGGAAGGAGTAAGACTCCTCCAGGAAAGGCTTCTTGGGCATTAAGTGTCCCTGACATTGGGTTCCTCCTCTGGAGCTCTGGGTGAGCTGATGGGCTGTTGGCTCAGTCGCAGCCCCAGAAGCCCTTTTCCTGAGGCCGAGGGCAGGAAGGAGATGCTTCCCAGGTCATCCGCTGCCTTTTGTTATCTGCCCTCCGCGGAAAATGTTTTTATCAGAGAAGTTTTTTCTCTTGTAAGATCCTAATTTTCAGTGAGGGCCTGCTATTTCTCTGAAAGGAGAATGACGTCAAACACAGGAAAACGTCTCTGTTCTTCACGCTTTTGATCTGGATGGTGATTGCTCCCTGCCTCTTTTCATTGAAAAGAACACTAAGATTGGAAAATTCGGCGGGGGTGGGGGGTGGGGGGGGTGTCGGGACAGCTGAGTTACAAGTTCAACTGCTCAGATTCTTCCTGGGTGATATGCTCTGTCCTCGGTGCTAAATAGCTCCTGCCTCTGCCTGGAGGGGGCCTGAGAGAGGGAGCTGATGTTGGTAAGGGTAAAATAAGTGGGCATGGTGTGGAAGTGTGCGTGTGCCCACATGCATGTGTGCGTGTTGGATGTGCTTGTGTAAAGTGTGTGGGAAGCGCGTGTGTGTGTGTGTGTGTGTGCGCGTACGTGTGCATGCAAGGTGTAGAGGGGGGGAGGAAAGCCCTAGCAGTAGGGGGAATACAGAGTTACCGGAATCATGAGAGATGCTATCTGGACTGAGCTTTGAAGGACACTAGGGAGTCTGAGAGAGTGCAAACATTCCAGGTGTGAGGGACAGCCCATGCAAAGGTGGAGGTGGAATGCAGCAGGTGAGGAAGAGCAGGTCAGGCCAGTCATCGGCGCGGGAGTGGGGGGGGACAGGGTTGGGGGGGTTGAAGTCAAGTTAGGGATGGCCAGTGGCAAGGTCAGGGGAGTGTGGGGAGGAGAGGCCCAACCCAAAGTTAAGGGTGGTCAGTGGGAGCCAGGACAGAGGAATCATCTTCCAGAGATGAGAACCTAGAAGAATGGACAGGACGCTCTCGGCTCTCATGGGAAATTCTGGCTGCGTTTTCTGGTACCTGAGGAATGGAGTCTTTCTTACTGATCTATGAAAATAGCTCCTGATTCTCCATCAAGGGTGGATGAATGTATTTTTAAAAACTATTCTGATAACTGCATTTCTATATAGTGCTTTCCTGTGTAGTCCCTTACATTTTATATTCTGTATTTAAAAACTTTGTTGGGAGGAGAGCTCTTTAGGTTTTCCTCGATGGACTGCCTGCAGCAGTCAGGGGGTCCAAACACAAAAGGGCTCATTAAGACTACGGGAGAGGAAATGCTATGGCTCTGGTCCTAGGAAATGTTGACAAAGCATTTGTTTACCTTCCTGCTCTTTGTGGACTAGAGAAGGGAAAATGGTCCAGCAGAACTAACAAACATCAAAAATGTCTGGCACCGTAGGCTGTCTTCCACACCCGGAGTCCCCTGCAGAGGAATGGAGGAGGTGCCTGCTGGGGTCCCAAGGTGCCCAGTTTCGGGTGCTCTGCTTTCTACTGGCTGAGTAGTTGTTTCCCAGGCCCTGCTCACTTTCCTTCACATCGGCCCCCAGGCTTCTTTGTGGCCACCATGTTTTTATTTCCTTTAGATGCACAGCTTATTTAGCTGGTTCTCAGTCATTGGGCATCTAGGTCTTTACTACTACAAAAAGTGGCTAAGATACCTTGGTGTACAGCATGTGAGGTCTTTTTGGCTATCGACCTCCCCGGGGCATTTGTCCAGCTCTGGTGTCACCGAGGATGAACAGTGTTTTAGTCTCTTGCTTCACATAATCCCAATTTATTTTTCAGAATGGTTGGAGCTCACAGCTCCACCAACAATGTATTAGCCTGCCTTGGCTTTCTACTACAACACTGACCTGAGTACACTGGCCAAGGAACTGGACTAGGAGTGAAGTGGCAGGAAGTGGAAGTGAAAAGGAGGGGTCTTCATCCAATGCATGGACAAACATGCGGACCAGCACAGGACCCAGGCCTGCGCACTTTACTGGAGGCCTGCCTGCCTTAATGACTTCTTTAGGAAATCTCCCTAACAATGCTATGTGCACATCTCCCCATCTTTTCCACAAGAGTGACCATGGTACTTCACCACACGCTTTACTTCTTGGTGAGGGGATTTCCTAAATTCACTTTATCTGCCAGTTAAGTAGCCCTCCAAAAAGGGGGCTAAGGCGACTGTGACGGAGCTACTCTGTGTGTCCCGCCCACTCCTTTGGAATGAAATGACAGCGGGCTGCTCTCCTGGGGCTGAGTGGAATCAGATGGAAGTCACCAAGGAAAAGCTCGTCTACATAAGTGATCAATTTAATGAGTTCTGGTCGGGGAGGTGGAGTTGATGGAGACTTGTCTTAAAATAAAGAGATTGGGCATCACAATGTACAGTCAGCCCCAGGAGTCCACAGTGCGGCCCAGCTGCCCCAAAGTGCAGGGACCTTGGGCCCCAGAGGTGACAGTCTGACTGCCCTCTGCCCTCAGCAGGACTCCCCGGAGGCCTGGGGTCAGTCCTGGGCCACAGCAGAGGGCAGCCAGGATGCGGAAGGGCCTCCAGCTCCTGGCTGAGGAGGGAGTGTTTGAGGGGACTGCACAGAGGCAGCCCCAGCAGCAGTGCCCGGAGGCCGAGAGCGGAGGCAAGGGATCTGGTTGGGTCAGTCCTGGAGAGGCCCTTACTGAATGGTCTCCCTCAGCCAGAGCTTGAGTGGCCCCTTGGTGGGGGTGAAGGAGAGGGCAAAAGCGAAGGCCCTCAGAGCTGTTGGGATTGAACTGGGCTCAGTTCCGCCCTTCTCTGGCTCTTCCCAGCTTTGGGAGCTAGGATTGCTCTGTGGCCCCTGGTTTCCTTATCTGTTAAATTGGGGACGTACTTTCCTTACTTTCTGTGGAGGACAGATGTTCTAAGGAAAGGAGGCCTTAAGGAAAGGGTAATATGGAGGTGAGGAGAGGCTGGGCTTGTCTTCTATATTCTGCCCCTTCATGGGAAAGGGGTTCATCCCTTTCTTTTCCACTGGAGAAATCTGAGGCCAAGGTTGCTCTCAAGCCTCCAGCTTGGGTCAGTCAGCAGGCCCAGTTATCACCAGTAAGTTCCTCTTTCATCTCCTTCCTTGGTGGGGCAGGGCTGGGAGGGGGGAATGTCTCCGTCTTCACTCCTAAAGGACAGAGTCATTCCCTAACTTGGGGAGTCCAGTGTGGCCTCTGAGCCCCCTGCAGCCCACCTTACCAGCCTGGTTCACACCCATATTCCAGCCCAGCCAACTCAGCCTTCCTTTATTTGACCATGGGCTCCATGGTCTTGTCACCCTGCCTGTGTTCTGGCTGCGCTCCAAACCTGGAACCTCCTCCCTCCTCCCTCCTTCCTCCTCTTCTCTGCCTCCACAGCAGGCCCTTCCTAATTGCTGGGGGCTGCCCCCATCTCCTGGGGGTGTCCAGTCTCTCCTGTAAGCTGATGGAGGACAAGGCCCATCTCTGTTTAGCCCTACAGGATGCTATGGGTTAATTGGTTAGTTGACTGAGAGCATGAGCGGGGCACAGGCAGGGTGCCCCCTTGTGTAGCACTGGCCATGCTGCACCCACCTGAGTGTCCTTGGATGGGACTACCATCAAGTGCTAGGATTGCTCTGAGGGCCCGATACAGACAGGAAAGAAAGAGGCACTGACTACATGGCAAAAGGCCCCATGGCAAAGACCCTCATCCTGACTCTTCCTTCCCTGGGTCACCCTGGTTGTTCCAGTTACACCCCTGCCCCTAGGCTTGGTTTCTGCATTGGTAAACCGAAGAGGCTGCTCTCAATGGCCACTAAAGTCCCCCCAGGTCTAGGTCTGCAGCATGAGGGCCTACATGAAACTCTTTGCACGAGAGCAGTTCTGGGGCCTCCAGGCAGGCTGTACCCCAAGCCCAGTCTCTGGTCTAGGATAGGGGCCTCGCAGGCTTACCTCCATGGTAGGGGCAGGCTTTGGCTCCAAGTTAGTTTGGAGGTGTGGGGTCCCTCGCCAGCCATTGGGGCGATCCTTAGGGACTCCCAGCTTCTCTGGGCCTTCTTTTCCTCATCAACCAAATGAAGGGCTCAGACTACATGGTCAGTTAGGAGACTTAGAGTCTGGCACAGAAGTGATCGCTGACTTTCTAAGGTTGGTGGCCACTTGAGCAGAGAGGAGGAAACCAAGTCAGCAGCTGTGACAAAGTGAAAGTAAGACACGACGCGGATGTGGGAACCTCCCTGGACAGGCTGGATGCACCGCAGGCTGCAAAGTCAGAAGGTGGGGATTGGACTAGCTGGCCTCCAAGCTCCTTTCTGGCTTTAAAATGTGGATTCTCCAGCCACGACCTGCAGCCTAACTCCGGCCTTGAAAGGACACACTCTTGTTCATTGTTCACATTGCCCTCACTCACCAAGAATCTCTGCTCCACCTGGGTTGGGAGCCAGTGTCTTTGTGCACCTTTTCCTAAGGCTGAGGGGAGAGAGGCTCCCCTATTGCAGCATTGGGTTTACTGGGATGCTTGGCTCAATCTTCTAGGGATACAGGCTGGGCACCCCCTTCTTCTCCTCACCCCCATTATTGGGAATGGCAGGTTTGTGCTGGAGCAAGCAAGGGGCAGACGGCCTTGGGTGGAGATCGCCGAGTTTGGTCTGGGCTGGCTGGAGCCCAGGACCTCCTGCCTCTCCCTTTGTGCCCGCCTTCCCTCTCCCCATTGGGCGTCTCCACCTCTCTGTTTTTCCTCTTTGGTTCTTTTTCTGCACTTGGACTAGTTCCTCTGCAGCTGTTCCAGCCCGATCGCTCTCAGCTCCTCACTTCCTCTGAGCCCCAAGCCTCTCCCCTAAAAGCCTGCCACCCACACCTCCTCCTCCCCTCCCCCCCTCAGCCTGCACGGGCTTCTCTCCAAAGGATCCTTCTTGATCCCTGATTCGGACTGTCATTTCCTCAGAATTCTGTCCTTCCCTCTGCTTGCCTTTAATCAAATGTCAGCTACCTATGACTTAGCTTCAGGCCTGTCCATCTCACCTTTCTTCTTCTATTACCCCGATTGTTCTTGGCCTGAAATGCTTTTTTCCAGACTTGTTAAATAGAGAACACATTTTGGTGAAGGGGAAGGGGGCAGTCCCACAATAGTCCAGGATTTTCTGGCACAGGCCAGTATACCCTATACCATTTTTTTGCTCACAGCTTATGTGGCTCTCTGGTATGCCAACTCCTAAGGCATTCCCAACCCATATCCCTGGAATCTGGGCTGGTACTAACAGCAGGTCAGCACTTGTGCCAGGAGGCCCAAGCCAGAGGGCTGCTGGAAGCCTGAGTCAGGGCCAAGAAGCCCCTCAAATACACAGAATTTTCAGGAGAATCTGGGGCTCACCCGTCTAGCCATAAGGCCAGACGCAGCTGCCACCAGTAGGGGCTAAGCTACCAGCTTCAGGGAGCCAGAGGGCAAGGGCCTTACTACAAGGGCTCGGAAATTGAGAGCTTTGTCTTTCGCCCTCCTGGAACAAAATGAACCACACGGCTCATTTCGAGTATGAGTTTCATATGGTTAGGACAAAAACCTTGGTGGCTGTTTTTTAATTATGTTTTATTGGTGGTTATTTATGTTTATAAAACATAACATTGTATAAAGCTAGATCTAGATTAATGCAAATAACGAATGCCTTGAAATGGCCCGCATTTATTCAGATTTGCACTATTTAAAGTTAAAATTATGTAAAATTATGGTCATTGGTTCCGGCCCATTGGAAATCTCCAGTGCTCTAATAATTGGGCCACTTCAGGGAATTTCATCTCCCTGCTCACTGGGACCTCACTATTCCTCCCCCTGAAAACCTGGAGCTCTAGTGACTGTTACTGACAGCACATGCCCTGTGGTCCCAGACTAGCTGCCAGCTGGAGCGAGCCACGCCGGCTTCCTCATTAGTCTCTTATTTACTGCCCCAGGTGCCCTGCCCCCTGAACTCCACTCTGATTGGAGTGACCGTCCACAGAAGCTGTTCAGGGGCTATTTTCAGTGACAATGGCATTTTAGGGGGGCTTTTGGGCCCCTCAGAACGTCTCCTTTGATGTTCTGAGAGGCTTGGTGAATGGGCTCAATGGGCTGCTTTCCCCATTTGATGAGTGAGGAATTGGGCCCCTTGAGGGAAAATGTCTTGCCCACAGTAATATCCAGGAGGAGCAGCCAGGCGTACTCTCAGGCCTTCCGGAGCCTACGCTCAGCTCCCTGAGCATTATGTCAAGCCGCCAGTCAGCATGGTACCTGGAGGGGTCAAGGCCGGACCTGACAGGCCTTTCCCAGCCTGAGGGAGGCAGGCTCCTGGCTTGTCACACCCATGATTCAGCACCGCTGTGACAAGGCAAGAATTCCCTTCTGTCTTCTCTCCATTGTGTCCTATGAGCAGCACCCCCACACACACTGATAACCGACTCCCTTTGATAACTTAGAGGCACCCTCCCTTCCCCAACCCCTTGCTCCTTCCCTGAGCCCAGCAGGGCCCGCAGGAGAGGACACACTGCCCACTCCTGTCTCTTTGCCAACCTCGATGCAGGAAGGCTTACTCCCCTATCCAGCTCCAGCTCCAGCTCGGGGGGGCTGGAAGCTGCGAGGTCTCGGTGGGCAAGCTGCAAGGGACATCCCTCAGGGTCCTGCCGAGTACAAGTCCCCTCAGTGACATGCCCAACCGTGATTGTCAGCCGGCCACTGCCCCTTCCTCTAGGACATTGCACCCTGCAGCAGCCTGTCTGGCTTCCCTGAGGCCTGCCCGGCCTCTCAGGCACCGCCTCCACCCTTAGCTTCCTGGCTTCCTCATGCTCTGGCCATTCCACCTCCACCCTGGGGAAAGGCCCAGCTGTGGGCACTCGGCCGACTGGACATGCATGGCCCTTGTTGGGGCTGGGCCTTCCCTCCCCTCCCCGATGCCTGGAGGGCCTGGTCCTCTCTGCCCTACCCTCTGCAGAGTGATCACTTGAAATTCCTTTCTCTTTCCAGGGAGCAGAGCCTCCTCCTTCAACTGAGAGAGACAGGCTTCCCTAATCTCTGAACCCTTACCCATTCCCAGCTGCTGCCCCTATTCAAGTCTCTGAGGATGAGGGGCTCCTAATTCTGTCTACTAGCAGCTCCTCTCTCTTTGGCCCTTGAGCCTCTCCCCTCTTCAGCTGACCTCGGATCATGCCCTGTTTCTTTCTCTCTTTCTTTCCTTTCTTCCTTCCTGTTTTCTTTTTTTTTTTTTTTCTAACTTCTTGCTTCCTTCTGTTCCTTCCTTCCATCCCTTCCTTCCATCCCTTCCTTCCTTCCTTTCCTTCCTTCCTTTCCCACCTTCCTTTCTTCCACCTTCATTCTTGCTTTCTTCCTTCTTGCTTCTTCCTTCCTTTCTTCCTTCCCTCCTTTCCTTCCTTTCTTTCCTTTCTTTCTTGCTTTTTTGCTGTCTACAAACACTCAATGATTCCCCTCGCCACCAGTCTTTAAACAATGCAGAAGCAAGTTGTCCTCAGAGCCATAGCGAAGGAAGCATTGGTCTTGTTGCCCTCTGCCCTGGTCAGGCATTGGTCAGAAAAGCGAATGAGTTCTGATAAGCTGGTGAAGGTCTAGCAGCCAGGATGGGGAAGAGCCTTGTGCTCCTACCCCACAAGTATTAACGAAAGGGATTGAGGTTGTCTAGGGCTGCAGACAGACCAGCCTGTGAGTGCCAAGGGTGCCTGTGAAGCCTGGCTTTGGTGTTTGGGAGGCTGTCCTATGGACAGGAGTGAGCTTTGTTCTCTTTGATACCTTCTGGAGCTGAGTGGGAGCCATGATGGGGAAGGCCAGCTCAGGCCGAGTGACTCGGTGAGCAGGCCACTCGTCATTGCCACAGGCAGGCTTCTTGTGCTGGGCTCTTTGGGCTAAATGCCCACCTTCCCTCCTGCTCCTTTCTCCACGCTCTCAGGTCCTCTGATGATCTCTATCACCAGGGAGTGACCTCCCGGTCCCGAACAAGGAGAAGTGCTCTCAGCCAATCCTGAAGGGCCCCTGCTGACCTGGGAGGCTTCTTGCAGAAAGTAAGGCTTTAGCCGAGACTACAAGGGAGCCAGGGGAGTTAAGAGGAGACAGTAGAGTGGGAGGGTATTCCAAGCAGGAGGCCCAGCTGGTGCAAATGCCTGGAGCTGGGAGCAGAGCCAGGAGAGTACATTAGTTGTTCATACAGCGCTCCTGGTTTACTGTCCTTTCCTGCTCAGCCATTTCTGAGCCTGTTAGGCTGGTCTGTGGCCCTCCATGCTGGGCCAGGCCTCCCAGGGAGCCTAGCCTCATTACTGTGGTAGCCAGCAGAGTCCCTGACCCCATCTGCCTTGAAAGGGCACCGGGATGGTCTGAGGTCAGTGACATTCCTCTCATCAGGCATCAGGGTTTTCAAGCATTGAAATGATTCCCCAGGCAAACAGGACTAGCTTCTCCTACTTTTGAATCTGGTTGATAAGAACCCCAAATTTTACTTTTGATTACTTAAGAAAATTTATGCAGAGAAGAGCTGGTGGTCTCTCCATTAGGCTTTGCTTAATTTTTTCTTAGAATTCTGCCTTCAGGGGTACAACCTGCCCATAATTCCTGTTCTCCCCTCTCTCATTATCTTCTGTTTATGTGTTAAAAAGGCAGTGTGGCACAGTGGAAAGGCTCTGGGGGAACTCAGCTCTGCCCCGTGGTCCTGGGCCTCTGTTTTGTTTCTAGCAAAACAAAGGGGTCAGGCTCTCCTTTCTCCAAAACTGCTATCTGAGTGCCGTGGGCCTGGCCCACGCTCGCCCCCGGCGGCAGAATGTCAGCTTCCTGGTCCTGGGCCCCTCATGTGCAAGTAATCGTAGGGAATGGAATGGCGGAGCAGCCTCTGGTCTCCATTCTCTATCCAATCACAAGTTGTTTGTTCAGAGATGTGGGTTTGGAATCAGAAGCTTTGGGTCTGAATCCGGAGGCTGGTGAGAACAGCACGTTGGAAAGAACTGAGCTCACACTGAGAAAAAAGTCACCCTGAGAGAAGTCCTCCCCTCTGGGCCTCAGTTTCCCCACCTGTAAGAGGAGCCTCTAGACTGTGATCCTCTGGGCTCAGGTTTCCTGAGGAGCTGGGGTGTCCCCATTGTGCCCCCAGACCAGAAGCTTTGCTCAGTGGGCTTTACTTGCCATGAAGCTGCACCATTGCCTAAATTACAATTTCTGAGTCAATTAAAATGTAGATTCAGCAGTTTACATTTTTGAATTCTGATCATTGTTTCCTTCAGTGATTTCAAGGTATTTTGGATCATTAGAAAATTGGTCTCTGATGCCAGATTTGAGTTTTAAAGCCAAAAGGCGGGTTTGCTTTATGATTAATCCTTCCAGGCTCATTATGACCGGGCCTGATGTTTGGGCATTTCCCTTTGGAGGGGCAGCTAAATTAAACAGAAGAAGTCAAGAACCAGCCTTGTAACTCTGAAAAACTATAATCATGGTGGCCACGTCTCCGGAGAGAAACTCGGCGTTGGGTTTGCTGAGCCCGAGGTTCGTCTGAATCTACCTGGAAATGGCCTTGCTCCGTCCCGTGTCCGCGGCCAAAGCGTGCTCGCCCCCAGCCTGGCCGCCATCGGTCCCTCTGCCTTCTCATTCAGAAAGTGGCCTTGCCCCCAGCGATGATGACGCCGGGTTTGGGTTTGGGATTTTGCTCTGAAAGCAGGTTGGCTGGTGGGGCTGAGAGAGGCCCGAGGTTGCCCGGGAGCAGGCCACAGGAGGTAGGCTAGCTTCTCAAATGACTTCTGTTCTGTGGAGTGCAGATTCTCCTGTCACTCAGTGAGGCCCGCCGGCTGGGCCACAGAGCCCGGGCCCAGGGCACCCCCTCACACATGCAAAGGGATGCCGATGAGCTTTGTCACAGGGTCCCCTTTTTGCCTGTCAGAAAGAGCTTAATTTAAAGCCAAATAGATGCCTAATAAAGTCAGAGCAAAATTAAAAGGTACACCCTCCTTCCTCTCCCTGTCCCCCAAAGTGCTAGACTCAGGAAGCCAGAAGTCCAAATAACTATTGCTCACTGTATTATTCCTTCCCTGGGGAAACCTGCAGTTTTTCTAGGCCTTTCCCCGTGTTTGAAGATTCTAGCATATGAATAGCCTAGCCAGGCTCCAGGTGTGTGATTTTGTCTCTGCTTTGGGAAAGTGTTGCTGCAGTTGCTAATAACTCCTGGAAATCCCTCTGAATTCATAGTGTGGAGGCAGACAGAGCTGAGAGTCAGTGCCTCGGCAGAGCTCTAGTTCCTGTTGGCTGATGGGCCTCACTGTCGAAATGGGGGAGTCCCTTTGTCCCAATGTAGCGAGAATACAAAGACCACTTCTGTTTTAGAAGCAAGTGGTGAATGCTGATGCTCACTTGTAAAAGGAGAGCAGGCGCAGGCTCCCTCTTGTCGTCCTGGATTTGGCCGCCACGGTTTCCATGCGCGCCTCTGGCTAGGTGCTGCGTGAGTACCCCCTCACTGGCAGACGAGGGAATCGCCTCCCGAGAGCCCCAGGAGCAGCTCGGTACAGACATCCCAGAGCCTCCACCTGTATCCTTGAGGTCCGGGGCTGTCCGCCATCTCTCTGTGGCCTCCGCCCAGAAGAGAAATGGCAAATTCCACATATCCAAAACAGGCCCATGGTGCCCCCATGTGCCCCATGCCCCATCTCCTTGTTTCTGTGGAGCTCTCCCCCGTCCTTCTGGTTTGCCGCTCTGCAGACTCTTTGCTTCTCCACCGCCCCCTGCCCCCCAAGTCCTGCCACTGTTGAAGTTTTACTGTAGTAAATACCAACACAGAGAGGAGGGACAGCTGCTGCCTGTTCCTCTTTGTGCCCCTCACACAGGGCATACAGGAAGGGTTTAATAAATGCTTGGTAAGTCACTCAGCTGATTGGTGATCCTCTTCATACCCCGTTTCTTGCATCTGCCTTGTGCGCCAACCCAGGATCCATCCTAGGGCCAGTCCTCGTGCCTCTGACCCGGGCCTTCCCAGGGCCATTAATGCTTTCCTTCTCTCTCCGGTTTGTTCCCCGCGTGGCAGCGGCCAAGGTGATCTTCCTAGAGCCCAGCTCTGTCCATGGCTCACCAGCTTTCAGTGGGCCCCATTGCTTCGGGGTGTCTTTGCCATCTGGATCTCACCTCCCTTTCCAGGCTTCCTTCCTACTCCTCTCCTCATGTGACCAGAGTCCGGGAGAAGTGCTGAAAGGTCGTGGCTGTGGGATAGGAAAGAGTGAGTCAGCTCCGTCCGTTTCATTACAGACAATTCATTTGGGAACAAAGCGATGGAAGGCTTTCGCAGAGATCCCCTGTGAAGAGCCGGGGCTGCTGCGTCTGATGCCAGACTCGGGGAGCAGTGTCTACTCCGCGCCCGCTCTGTGACCAGCTGGTGCTGGGGGTGCGGAGCATGCAGCATGAAAACCTTGCCTGCCTGGACTCCGTCAGGGCTTTGGGCCCTTTTTTTTTTTTCTCATTTTCCTTTTAAAATTGCTTTGGAGCAGTTATTAGGATAGGTGCAGACAAAGCCAGAGGGAGAGAAGAAATATGGAGCAAAAAGGGTCAAAAGGATATTTCTACCTTCCTCCATATTTTAGTTATCAAGAGAATTCTTGGCTGTATCTAATGAACTCAAATGACCAGGCCCAGATGAACCATATTGAGGGGGTATGGAAAGGGTGGGCGGTTTTGGTTGCTGAGCCATTCAGCATCATAGGATTGGAGAAAGGCACATCCCTGATGATAAAAAAAGAAAGTGAAGAGAGTGAAGTCATTAAACCACAGACCAGTGAACTTCCTCCACTCCTTGGCCAAATTCTAGAATGTGTTAGAAATGGAAGCAGTGACTGGCCTCCGTCCTCCAGACTAACTTCATTTCCTGTTGTTCGGGTTATTAGGAGTAGGAGAGTCTTCTGGCTCTTTATATGAGGTAAGGGTCTAGAGAAGAGCAGTGTGACAGGCCTCGACTGCCCTTCTAACTGAGGTCAGGGGGAACAGACCTTCAGGGTCAGGGGCATCCAAGAGAATAATGAGGAGGGGAAGAGGTCGGATGAGCCTAACCCTAACCCTAAAGGGTGAAGTTGTAACAAGTCTGGTCGAAAGAAAATGTTTGAGTGGATAAGAAAGGAACTGACGCAGTGGAAGAGGCGCCATCAGGGATTTGGATCATCTTGTGATTCTGCATTTGCTTTTCTGGAGACCATATTACCCTATGGCTTCAGTGGGCTTGCAGGCCCTCCAGATTATTTTCAGATGAGCTACTATCTAATCAATATTCCTCCATCTTCTTAGATTTAACCCACTGTTCTAAGAACTTTTAGATCTCAACTCTGTCGTTTTGTGAGTTAGTTATTCTTGTCAATTTTATCATCTGCAAATCATTTGCCAATGACTTTATCAAAGTCATCAACACACAAATTGTGTTAGACAGCACAGATCCCAGAATGGATTCCTAAGACGCCGTCCTGGAGATCAGCAACGCATTGTTGTACATCGTGAAGGCTACATCCGCTTGGCCAGTTCTGAATCCATTTCATTGTGTTCACATGTGAGCCTCCTCTCTCCATCCTTTCCACAAAAAGAGTCTAATTCAGTTCATTAATTGCTCTCCTAAAGCCTAAATTAATTATATTTATAACTGTTTCCTTTCATCTGTCAGTTCATTACTTTGTTGAAAAAAGGAAACAAAATTAGTCTACCTTACTTGTCCTTAAAGTAGTCACAGCCTAGTCTAGAGTTCTGCTCCCTGGCCTCTGGTTTGCAGCCTCCTTGCCCTGTTCAGTGGGTACAAGTGCTAGGCCTGAACCTCAGGGCCTTGGGTTCCCTCTGGGACAGCAGCTCGAGCTCTCACCATCTTAGTTTCCTTTTGGTTATGGACTCCCTGTAAGTCACTGGTCCTGGCCAGAGGGCGGAGGGCAGAGGGTAAGGGAGGGCATCCTCCTGTGATCTTTTCCAGGACTGCACCATACCTTTCTGCTGTTCCTCTGAGATCAGGTCTCAGAACCAACTCTCAGTGGGGGAGGGAGTCTCCTATCATTCACATCAGTCTCTTGAGACAAATGCCACTTGTTACCTTTGTGTCTTTAGAATTTCATGCCAGATTGATTCCCTGTCCTCTGTCACACACTTGGGGATGGGGGCCATCTCTTGGGTAGAGTCTGCCTAGCTAGAGAGGCTCCCTGAGGAGCCGAGCTCTGCCATAGGGACAGACGGACAGAATTCCAGGGTGCGGGCAAAGAGCAAGACAATAAGATAGTCTTAGAGGTCTCTCAGACATTGGAAAAGAGGATGTACGCTCGTAAGTCTGACAAAGGAACTTAGTGATATGAAAAGTGTAAAGACCAAACTTGAAGATATTAGTCTAAGAAACTGTCCAGAGCAAAGGACTAACATTTATGAAACAGAAGCCCAAAGTTTCATTCACCAGGAAATGTTGTGGCCGAAATGTAGTATGTTACAATGTATGTAGTATGCATACATTGGTCATATGCTGTCCAACAACAACTAATACAGTTGCCAAAAGAAAATCCTTGACATACCAAGGAATAGACATCTGAATTGTGGAGAATCGCTACATTATGTGAAATTAAAGGAAGGAATGGCATAGGATATTCGAAAAAGCAAAACTAATTTGTGTCCTAAAACAAGATGTCTTAGAAAGCTGAACTCAATTATCAGTAAAATAAGATGGGTTTCAGCTACAAAGAAGGAATTAAAATCATGCCTTAAAAAGAAACTAAAGCTAAACTATAGAAAATTAAGCAGTCAAAATTTACAAGAAAATTCCAAGCAATGAAACCAAATTTTGCATCTAATTATAGCTAAACAAAGTTAATTTTTTGATTTAAAAAAAAAATCTGTTTATATGATTTGGGAAAGAGTTGATGTCCTTGCAATAGAAGATCATTATTTTAGAGGGTGTGATTCTGTAGAGGAAAAACTTTTTGGTTCCACTAGTGCCAGACCTGGGGTGAGGGAGTCAGGATAAGATTTTTACAATCTTGAATTCAGTCTAAGGAAATGTGAGAGAAAGAAAGATCAGGACCCGGAGCTGGAACTGGATCAAATTCAAGGAAGGGGCAAGTCCTGAGGCCACAGAAGTAGAGAGGCAGAACAAGGGTAAAGGGAGGGGAAGGCTACTCCTGGCACCCAGAAAAGCCAGCATAGACATTTATGAAGCTCCTACTCTGGGTCAGGAACTGAACGTATCCTGGACCATGTTCCTGATCAGTGACCAAATCACAGACTGTCAAGGACTTCAGAGGCATCTGGTTCACCCTGAATCAGGAAAAATCAGTAAGTGAACAGGCCTTCGTTAAGTGACGATTCTACATAAGGTACTAGTGGGGTGGGAGAGCCCAAGAAAGTGCAATTTTAGCTGAGATCAGAAGACAGAGACAATTCTCTGTACTGGAGACAGCCAGAGAAAATGCTCAAAGCAGAGATGGAATATTGTGTGTGAGGAGCAGAAAAGAGAGCAGGGTCCCTGAATGACAGCAGAAATGGGGAGAAGGAAGATGAGGGAAGCAGCTGGGGGTTTTGAACACCAAACAGGACTTTTTATGTTAGATCCTGAAAGCAAGAGGAAGTTACAGGAGCAGATTAAAATATTTAAGGAAGATCAAGTGGACAGCTGAGTGAAGGGGCTCTCAAAGTGGGAGACTGGAGGCAGGCAGGATTCCCCCCCCCCCAACAGCTGCTGCAGTAGCCCAGGCATGCGGTGATGCAGGCCTGTACCAGGGGTGACATTCAGAGCCAAAAAGGGGGGTGAGCCTAGAAGGACGTTAGCAAGGTAAAAGTGACAGGATTTGGTAACAACTTGGGTGGGGTCAGGAGGCAAGAGTTGTGACTAGAAAGGTGAAGGTCCTTGGAAGGAGTAGTGAAGTTAGGGAGAGGCAGGGTTCGAGGGAAGGATCATGAGCCTGGTTTTGACCATGTTGGATTTCAGAACTTCTCCATCCATTTTTGCCAATGCACGCCATGGCCAGTAAAGCTGAAAGAGCCCAGGCCTGAGAAGAGGTTAGGGTCTGGTAAAGAGACTGATTTATCTGCATAAAGATAATTGAATGCTGGGAGCTGGTGAGATCACAAAGGGAAATGGTCTAGAGAAGAGGGCCCAGACAGAGGCTTAGGGGATGCTCACTGAGAGCCAGTGCAGCCGTGATGAAGGGGCACAGAGGGAGACTGGAGGCAGTCCCAGAAACCTGGGAAGAGCCTTGCTGGGTTCGAGGAGCCTTTCTTCAGCACAGTAGGAAGAAACGCACAGGGGAGGGATGAGCTTGTAGATGTTTATGAAGACAGTGGGATCACTTCATACCCCAGGGACTGACTTTAGAGGGGGGAAGGGAGACCAAACATTACATAATAGACCCAAATGTGGACAGAGTCAGTTCCCAATTAAAAAAAGATGGAAGAATGGGTAAGAAAACTGAGTTTGTTAGTTTGCTGCATATAAGAGACACATTTAAACAGAATCCAAGTGAGGGATAGAACACAAGGCTGCTATGTGTCCCAGAAACGAGGGGGATCGCAATGATGAGTTCAAGTCATGCGGCAGCACAAACAGATGATGTCAATGGAAAAGGGCTATTATGATATTCTGTTTATAGGAGCCATAGAAAAATGAAATGCTGCCACTGCTAAGTCCACAGCCATTGGCACAGTCAGCTTCCAGATTTGTTTTTGAAAGCGAGGGGAATTGCAAAAAGAAAGATGCTGAGCAATAACAGCTAACATTCATTCAGCGCTCATAGGTTTGCAAAACCTATTATCGTGTTTGATCAACACAACAACCCTGTGAGCGCAGTGCTATTATAATATCCCTATTTTTATAGATGAGGCTCCAGTATCTAGTCAGTATCCGAGGAGGGTTTGGACTCGGGTCCTAAATCGCAAGGCCAGCTCTCTATCCACTAACCCATCCACAAGCCTCTAGAACAATTACAGAAAAACATTAATATTCCTCTCTGAGAACTGGGTCAACCTATTAGAAAAAGTAATTAGAAGGAAGCTACAGAGTGATGAACAGAATAATGGAAAATTTGTTTTTGAAAATACTATCGGAGATTTCTCAATGAGACTATTAGGGAATATATGTATTTTTCAGAATTTCATGGAATCTTTTGCAAAAACTGAATGTGTGCTAAGGCTTGAATCAGGAATAAAAGCCCTTTTTATAGCTTTTTATTTACAAGATATATGTATGGGTAATTTGTCAGCATTGACAATTGCAAAACCTTTTATTCCAATTTTCCCTCTCCTTCTCCCCACCCCCTCCCCCAGATGGCAGGTAGATCAATACATGTTAAAGTATATGTATACATATCCATACAGTTATTTTGCTGCACAAGAAGAATCGGACTTTGAAATAAGGTAAAAATAACTTGAGAAGGAAATCAAAAATGCAGACAAAAACAGGGATTGGAAATGCTATGTTGTGGTTCATGCTCATTTCCCAGAGTTCTTTCGCTAGGTGTAGCTGGTTCTATTCATTATTGAACAAATGGAACTGATTTGGTTCATCTCATTGTTGAAGTCCATCAGAATTGATCATCATATGGTATTGTTGTTGAAGTATATAATGATGATCTGGTCCTGCTCATTTCACTCAGCAGCAGTTCATGTAAGTCTCTCCAGGCCCTTCTGAAATCATCCTGCTGATTGTTTCTTTCAGAACAATGATATTCCATAATATTCATATACCACAATTTATTCAGCCATTCCCCAGTTGACGGGCATCCACTCAGTTTCCAGTTTCTGGCCACTACAAAGAGGACTGCCACAAACATTCCTGCACATACGGGTCCCTTTCCCTCCTTTAATATCTCTTTGGGAGATAAGCCCAGCAGAAACACTGCTGGATCAAAGGGTTTGCAGAGTTGGATAACTCTTTGAGCATAGTTCCAAATCGCTCTCCAGAATGGCTGGATGTAATGAATAAAAGCCTTCATCAATATTTTTTAAAAGTTTAGAAAAAGAATGAAAATAAACACATAACTATGGAAAGAGAATGTTTTAATCAAGGAGAGAGAAAATAGGCAACTTCAGTTATAAGAAATTAAGAACTTTTGCAGAAACTGTCAATACCAAGTGAGTTGAAAAACTTGGACCAGGTATCTGAAAGCCCTAGATTTGGTACAATTCAACAAGCAAATGTTAAATGCCTCTGATGTTCATGGTGAGGTGAGGAGGACGCAAAATACAAACATTCAAGAGATTTAATATTGTGCAGAAATGATAAAGTAAAGCAAAGAGACTTCAAGAGTCAGTGCCCACTGAGAATAATCCTTTATCACCCAGGCTAAGGGCGGAGGGGAGGGAATTACATTCCCCAAGATGCTTTGTCAGAGTTCAGAGTTTACCTTTGATTTGTCTGGAACACAGCATCTTTTTAAAAATGTGCTCACTGATTTTGCTGATTCCACCCCTCTCACTTTAAAAAAAAAAAAAAGCCAACAACCTTTTCTGTAAGGGATGGCTCTTTGGAAGAGGGAAGGGGATGAAATATAAGAGAAATGAAGGCAATACATCAACAAAAAGATATCAATCCAAATATTTTTATTTTTTAAACCACTACTTTAGAACCCTGATAATAAAAGTAAATTCATTTCCTGTTAAAAGACTCAGGCATCAGAATGACGTTTCTTTTGTTTCTTTTTTCTTAAACACGGCCAACATATTGGTGTTTTTGCTCACCAATCCACATTTGCCACAAAGGTCCTTCCCTACCCATCCCCAACAAAAACAAAAGAAATTAGGTTTATTGAAGCATTTTAAATGCACATTAGAAAATAGAAGGAATGCTAGGAGAAACATTCAGGACAGCTTTGAAAGTGACATTGAATTTATTATAGTAAGCTTTGCATAACAGATTTGTGGCTTCGTGTACAATCTTTTCCTTTTCTCTTCTGTAGGTGAGAATGCTAATATTATTTGGTGTGAAGTTCAGAGTTCTAAAAGAAAAAAAAATCCAAAATGCCCCTAATAATAGCAAAGAACAAAATGGGTTTCAATTGATTTGGGAAGACTCAAGTAGATCTGAGCTCTCATGCATTCCCTTGAACTATGCAGTTCACAATCCATTCACGCCTGCTCATCACTTGTCCATATCTTTCTAAAACCTCTTCCTGAGGGTCTGCCCAACATCCTGGAAGCCTTCTTCCTTTTCTTTCAACATCTTGAGGGTAGTGTGGCTCTACCTGATCTCAGTCACTCTTACCACGTGACTGGCCCATTACTCCAAACCATTTTGTCTCCTCCTTTTCTCAAATGGAGCTCCTCCTGGCTCTGGGTTTCATCCAGCTTTCCCTCACCATGCACCTTCCCAGTTCCTACTGCGAGATGCTCATCTTCAGAGAAGATGCTCATCTCGAATTACCTCATCTTCTCTACTTCTCTCTATACATTAGTACTACTCTGAAGTATCCAGATAAGTTTATTCTAACCTAACATCGCCCCAGGCAGTTTTGTCTCTCTCCATTTGGCAGATGAAACATGTTTGCTGAAGATGGTACTTTCTGAAATCTTTTGGCTTCTTTCTATAGTCATTAATTTACATGGGTTTAACTCTGGATGAAATTATAACATTTGGTGTCAGTGTCATTTCTGTTGTCCATTTCCCCGTTTTTATTTTCAATAATTCAGATTATTCAGGGCTAAATATTCATTCTTAAATACCAAATCTTTTCTGATGACTATTCTTTTTTATTTAAATTTTTTATCTTAGCTCTGACGAGTCAGCAGCCTCATTGTCCACAGATAGCTGGCTTAGGAATACCTCTGATGTCCATAGTAAATATTTTTCTATCTTTTACATTCCCTGTAGTTGTTCTTTGTGCTTATAATATCCCAAACCTATTAATTCTTTTTTTTTTTTTTTTTTTTTTTTTAAGAATACATTCATGACCAAGAAGTGAAGAATCTGCCAGTTTGGGGTCTCTTTCATTTTTCTTGAAACACACTTTCCCATGTGTTTCTCCCCACATTTTTTTGAAATTTTTACCACATTTTCATGAAATCAAATTCTCTGGACCTCTTTGTCCTTAATAACCAATATTAGTTCATAATTTATGAATATGGGGCAGCTAGGTGGCGCAGTGGATAGAGCACCAGCCTTGAATTCAGGAGGACCCGAGTTCAAATTAAGTTTGTAAATGGCCTAAAAGCTGTGGTGTTCTATGATAGATTTAGTTCTTCTCGGCAATACACTGATCCAAGACAATTCCAATAGACTTCGGATGGAAAATGCCATTTGCTTCCAGAGAAAACCTATGGAGACTGAATGAGAATGGAAGATTATTTTCACTTTTTAAAAAAAAGATCTGTTTGATTTTTCTTTCTTGGGTTTTTCCCTTATTACTCTTTCACAACATGACTAATAAAGAAATGTGTTCACAATGATTGTACGTATATAACCTATATCAGAGTGCTTGCTATCTTGAAGAGGGAAGAGATAAGGGAAGAAGGGAGAAAAGAAAATGTGGAACTCAATCTTACAAAAATAAATGTTAAAAGCTAAAAAAAAAAAGGGCTGTATTGTTTGAAACCTCCCCCATCCTCTTCAGAAGCAGAGAGGGATACACAAGAATGAGAGTGATATATTTTTTTCATTGGTTCCCATGACTAAAAGATTTTTATCACCAGTTGACTTAACGAAGGGGAGGCAGCTGGGAGAGAGGGAGAGTTTGGGGTTCCAATAACAAGGGCAATCAAGAGACGTCATGTAGGATATATCTACAGAGTCCAGTATATTGCAGGACTACCTGAACAAAAGAGATTATAAGTATTTTGGTTGGCCCCCAAGGGAAGACCAAGGATAAATGGGGGAAAGTTACAGAAAGACATATTTAGGCTTGGCAAAAGGAAGCTCTTCCTTATTACCCCAAAAGTGGGCCCTGGAGGTGGCAAGCAGAAGCTCAGGGTCACTTGCCAAGTATTGCAGGAGTGAGTAGAGACCATCCAGGGCCAAGGGAGCTTGTAACAGGGCAGGACCCTTCCAGCTCAGAGATTGGAAGGTCATTCTTTGGTCATCGCCTCAAATGAAAAAAGCAGACATACTTTTACAAGGATCTGTTGGAAAATTCAGGTTTGCTGCTTTTTAAAGTGTTTTTAAAATTACAGCTAACATCTGAGTTGCTGTGGTGCATTTATATTCCTGCACTGGTTTTAGGGCATTTGAAAGCTCAACATCTGGTAGAGTTAAAAAAAGGAGGTTCTTTTTAGGGAGGAGGAAATTAGTTTTTCCCAAATTCCTCCTAATCCTCCAGCAGAAGGTTAGGGTGTTTCTTTTTCCCCAGTTAGTATAAAATGCCCTAGTCCAAGAAGGACGAAGAAATCTTTAGAATAATATAGAATAGGACCTGGAGGTCCTAAGGGTCTGGAAGTTCAGTGTGACAAAGCAGCTCTCAGTGCCAGTGTCATTTTGGCCACGTGGGCCATTCCATGCCAGGTGTGGCCAGTTCTATGGAATATTCAGTGGGTAGAGTGACATGGTGTGCAGTTACTAGTCACAGAAGAGGAGCCCGAGGGTAATGTCTGTGGAGCATTGGAGAAGGGCTGGTGTGTGCAGTGGAAGAGACACAAGCTTTACTCCTCTCCTTAAGGCGGGAGTCCAGGCAGGGTAGAGGTGCAGGAAAACAGATTTCATTTCAGTCTCAGGAGGTCTTGCCTAAAGACTAGGACTCCCTGACGGAGTCCCCATGAACTGCGCCTTCTCATAGAGTCTGAGGGTGCCTCTGCTTGGCTGTGAGTGGCCTAAAAGGTCTTGGGGCCTTTCCAACACTTACATTACTGGCAGATTTTACTTGTACATTGGTTAGTGGGTGACCTGAGGTGAGGGAAATCAAGTCAGAAGCAAATAATTTGTGGCCCTTCAATCCTTTCTGTTTCTTCTCTCCCAGCTCTTCCGCCAAAGCCGCCCAAATCCTTGACTCAAGCCGGTGCCAACGGCCTGAAAGACAGTTCAGGATTTTCCCTCCCTGATGCAGAGTGGTACTGGGGAGACATCTCAAGGTGAGCCGAAGCGCCTGGCGCCCACCTGTGTTCCCTTTCTCCCTTTGGAGGACGGGGCAGGGGATTCCAAGGTGTCCCGAGCTGCATGGAGACCTTCCCGTTTGGAATTTGGGGTTCTCCCTATTGGTCAGAGCCATCCTTATAAGAGCTTCTTGGGTCTCAGAAGACCTGGACACTTCTCTGCAGTGACCAGGGAATTTCCAAGCTCCCTTAGCTGGAAGTGGCTCCTCCCAGGACTTGTCTTGGAGCAGAATGGAGAAGAGGGGGCCCAGGGGGTTGGGGCCTGTGGCCCACAGTCATTTGTTGTGTGCTGTTTTGGCTTCCACATCAAAGGAGGACTCTGGGCTTCCTGGGGACAGCGACAGAACTGCAGGGCTCACGTGTTTCCAAGGCCTTGCTTGGACACCCCAGGAGTAGAGAGGCTGGCTTTGGTTGGTTTGGTTCAGGCTGGGCTCACATCTGTAGAAGGAAATGGTGGAGTCAGAGCATCTCCAGTGTGGCCGTTCAGCCCGGCCTGTACTGTGCCGGCAGGCCCGGGGAGGGAGAGTCCACCCTGGAATCCCCAGAGCTTTCTCACACTGTCTGCTAAACATTCCCAGCTTGTCCTGGAAAAGCTGATTGGTGTAGACCTTGACATTTCTCTCTGCTGACCTTCATCTTCTTACATCGGGTCCAGTGTCCTAGGCTGATGGGATTTTTCCTTGAGTTCCCAAAGCATTGTCCTGCTCTCCATGTAAGACAGGTGGGCCTTGGTCTCAAACATAGGGCCTTTCTTGGGTCCCGTGATTGCTGGGCTGGGACTCTGCTACCTTCCTGTCCTGCTTTGCCCACTTTGGAGGAATGGAGCCTATTCTTTAAACCCTTGAGCCAGAGGGCAAACCTGCACTGGGCCTGGGGCTGCCCACTCTTCTGCACTCGGGCCTTCCTTGGCTCCCAAGATGTCACCCCCCCCCCCAGCTGCTCCCAATGCTTGAATAGAGCCTTCTTTCTCCACAGCAGCCAAGGGGTCGGCTACTGGCTCTTGGGAGGTTGTGCAAGTTCTGGCCTGCCCCACAAAGCCCCAGAGGCTCCACAGGAACAATAGCCCCCCACCTCCCAAGCCTCTGAAATCTGAGCCAGTTCAGACAGCAGTCTTCCCTGGGATTGAGCAACAGAGCAAAGAGAAACAGAGATACTGGAGGTGGGGGGCAATGAGGTGCCTGATAAATGAGAACTACCAGGACAAGGGGGGGCTCACCGGTGCCCTCTGACCCCCTTAGATTAAGGCTGCGACCTTTTTTCTCCAGGGAAGAGGTCAATGACAAACTACGGGACATGCCTGATGGAACCTTCCTGGTGCGAGACGCATCCACCAAGGTGCAGGGAGACTACACGCTTACTCTGCGGTAAGCTAGGGGCCTGGGGTGGGGAGGGGAGCAGGACCAGCAAACGTTTCCTCATACAGCCTCCCACTGCTGGCAGAGGCCTCGGAGGTACTGGTCAGCCCTCTCCGCCGTTGCCCCCAACTCGCCCCCTGCCAGAGGGCCTCCTTCCCCATGCTCTTATCTCCTGTAACCTGCGGCCAAGGTTGGTGCCCATGGAAGCCCCTCCCCAGGACCCTGCAAGGGCTGGGGTGCAGAAATGAGAGCCCGAGTTCGGACAAAGTGTGGACAGGTCATGAGAACTCCAGGTCGGGAAGCTCCCTGTGCTGAGGCAGCTTGGCAGCTGCCTGGTCTTGAGGACTTGGTAGGGCCCTGAGAAGGGAGGGGACGTGGCCAGGTGTGCCCGGCCAGGAGGGCATGGAAGGGAAGACGGTTATTCAGCACCAACCACATGCCAGACACCGGGGCGCCTGCCAGGGACCGAAGCAAAAGGGGAGCCATTCCCAGCGGGCGAGGGCCAGCAAGGTCAGCCTCTAGAGGGGCAGATCCAGGGGGATTAAAGGCCGCGTCCTGGAGCCCAAGCCAGCTCTCTGCCCACTGGGCCACACTGCCCCCCAGGTCACCACCGAGATCTCGGAGCTCCCGTGATCGCTCCTCCCCGGGTGAGAGCTGGCAGCTCGCGCCCTCCTTGGAATGTCCAGATGTAGGCAGACTAATGAGAAGGGGAAAGCCCCAAAGTTTGGGGGGGCTGCCATCCCTCCCCGGCCCCTTCCTGACTAAGGCTGTGATTCACTCTGTCTGTGGGAGGAGGCTGGGGCCGGGGAGAGGCAGGGCTTTTAGGGCTGAGATGGCCAGCAGTTAAGCTGTCGCTATTTGTCAGGGGCTGAGGAAAGTGCAGAAAGAAGGGCTGCCTCCGGAGGCCTCCACGCTCTACTCCGAGCCATCCTCCGCCTCCTTCCTGGCTGCATGAGTGGGTGCGCATGGGCCGGCCCCCTCCCCGGGAGCTCCAGCCTGGCCCTGGCCCCGGCCCCGTCTGGGGCCTTCCCAGGTTCCACCCCCTGCTTCCTGTGCGCTCTCCTGGTCAGCATTCCTGGAGACGGCCAGCCAGTTGTGGGCCGGACAATGGCAGCGCTTCCTCCGGCTGCGGGATCGGGCTCTTTAAGGAGCACAAAGGGAGACCGGAGGTGGGGGGGGGTGCTTTGTGTAGTCTTGAATGCTCTGGGAAGAGAGAAAACTTTTTCTCTTTCTTGACAGAAAAGTGGGCCAGTGGCAGGCCCTCTGATGGGACAGGCGTGCCGGGCCGGGGGCTCGCCAGGGCCCGCCCTCCTTGCCCTTGTGCGCTTTGCCACGCTCCTTGGGAGGGGTAGGAGCTGGGAGTTTCCCTCACAGCACTCAGGGACCTGTGTGGAAGCGTCCCTGCAGACAGTATTGAAAGGCTGCTTCCTAGTTGTGACAGAAAGAATGCATTCAATCCATAAGCACTTATTAAACACCAGCTGTGTACAGAGCATTGTACTAGGATGAAATCTGACCCTCACAGAATCTCAGCAATAGAAGCTTCCTCAGGGACCTCTAGTCTACCTGTCCCTGAATGCCAAGCCTGTCTGTCCCATCTACTCTCCTCACGGTGGCCCAGCAGGAGCTCACAGCCTGGGGGCAGTCGGGGTCCCTGGGCATCGTTCTGCCCTCTGAGATCCTACCACCAAGGCCCCTCTGCTTTCACATCCTCCTCCTCAGGTACGAAGCCTTGAGACGCATGTCAGCCCGGTCCCTCCGGCCGGTTCCTCTCCCTCCTGACGCTCGGACCCAGCTGGGGAAGGGGCCCCGTCACCCTCCTCCTCCTGAGGTTTCTCTTGCTGTGGCCCAGGCTCCTCCTCAGTGCCCACCCCCATGGAGCAACCTGAGTGGGGAGACTTTAGCAGAGAACAGAAGTCTGTCACTGCCTCCCGATGAAGACTCGGAGATCCCCCCCGACCCCGGGACCGTCAGGACTGAGTCCTTGGGCCTTTCCCTTGGCTCCTCCTGTGCGTGTCCATCTCCTCCCTCCACACTTTGCAGAACCTGTGTCCCACACCTGGAACGCTCTTCCTCCTCCCTTTCATCTCCTAGGCTCTTCCTGCCTCCTGTCAGGGCTCAGCTCCAGGCCCACCTCCTTCAGGAAGCCTCTCCTGACTCCCCGAGGCCCCCAGATGCATGTGTATCTTTCCAGTAAGACAGGAGGGCCTTTCTCATTTTTAGAGTGTGTGACCTCGCTTCCTGGCACACATTAGGAGCTTAATGACTGTTTGTTGGCTGTGGGTGATTTGTTTACCTGAGGTCTGGTGCTGTGGGAAGCCCAGAAGCCTCACCTGCCGCTTCCTGCCGCCTCCTGCCGCCTCCTGCCGCCTCCTGCCTCCTGCCTCCTCCCGCCCTCCTCCTTCTGGACTAATAAGAATGGAGTCAGGCTGAAAAAGGCCTCCAAGCTGGGGGTGACTCACCTCCCTCCCTCCCTCGCCTCCTGGGCCGGAAGCTGCCCCACAGCATCCCTTAGAGGACTCTGACAGCTTTGGCTCACACGCTATCAGTGAAGGGGAGCTCACTAGCTACCATCGCACCATCGTGCAGCCCTTTTGTTAGAAAGAACTTCCTTTATATTCCTTCCCTGTCCCTGCTCCCTGGAGGAAGCTGGGGACGCTCACTGCACAGAAATGGGACGGCCCCCTCCCCCAAGTGTCTGTCCTGGCCTGCATCCCTCCCTTCCTTCCCAGGTTCCACGGCTCCTTTCCTCTCCTCTGGCTTCACATGATTTCTACAGAGAGGAGCCCTAAATCCTCCTCCCCAACCAGAACTCATTACTGAGCAGAGGCCAGGGGGTATCTCCATTTATCACTCCCCAGACTTCTTAGGGAGGAAACTGTGGGCTTTGGGACCGATAGAAACCTGGATCTGAGTCTCTATTTCCACATCTGTAAAGTGGGTATAATTATAGTAAGGCATGGGAAACTGGCACATAAAACCCACCTAAGTGGAGACCACCCTAGAGAGGTTTCCTGCCGGCCTGGCTTCCAGTATTAGCTGTACCGGTGCCGACCCTTGACCCTCCCAGCAGAGCTCCAGAGCCTTGGCAGTGCACACCCTGAGGAGAAGAGTCCCATCTCTAGAGCCCTTGGCAGGGAGGGAGCCAGCCCTTGCCACAGGCTGCCCTGAATGGTGGGGAGGCCCTTGAGCAGCCCTCTTGGAGCGTCCTTCCCCCTCTTCAAATATGAAAATGAGGGGAGGGGGCTGAGTTCTGACACCCTAGCGGCTGCTGTGCCATGTTTGGCTGCGACTATGCGCTGCCCTACAGTGAAATCTGCGATCTGATGCCAGTGAGATGTACGTGAACTGCAGAAGCCGAGTGACAGGAGAATTGCCCGTGGTTTAAGTCGTCATTTCTGGGAACTCTCAGCACCTCGGTGATAAGATAATGTGACAATGAGCAGAATTAATTACCCCAGCCTCTGTCATTCTGGGAGTTTAATTAACAAGGAGATCCTGAGCCAGGCCTACCCTCGGTTATTGGGGAAGAGCACCTTGGGCCACGTTCTGAGGAGATGCGACTTACTGGGCCCGCTCCGGCAGCCGAAGGACCCCCTGGGGTCTTCTTGTCGTCACCCTGCCCCAGGCAGTGACCGGAGACTGGGAAAACGCACCGAGGTGGCTGGGACGTCCATTGTGGCGCTGGAACTTCTGGGGACTTTGGGATTGAGCTATTGGGGGAATGTCGGCATTTGTCCCCAAAATGCTCCTCGTCCCAGTCACGCACCCAGTGCTGCTCACCCTGTGAGTCCCTTAAGGAGCGACACGCGGACGTCAGGCTCTCTGCAAGATGAAACGAGGGAGAACCTTATTCCGAACACGGCTCTGATTATTAATAGCACTTACAGCACAAAACAGGGAGCTAAATGGAGGCTCACCCGAGAGCTTTGCGCTGACATCAGACTGCAGGGCAGAGACCCGAGGGATGAGGAATCCTGGGGGATGCTCTGCGGGGACACGAGCCTAGAAATGATGCCGGGGCTCCCAGTTGAACTTCACGATCTCTCCAAAGTGTTTGTCTGACCATCCACAAAGGAAAAACCAAGTGGATGGTCGCTGCTAATTGTCCAGAGTGTGATGTACTCCTGGGTGGACCACCGTCAGTGTATGTCTTGGACAGAGGCTGCAAACGGACAGCGAACTGCCCTAGAACTGAAGGAGAGGAAGAGGAAGGGTTGGAGGGTCTCGGGGAAATGGCCAAAAGCTCTCAGTGCCCAGAAGCTTCTCTCTGAAAGGCCCATCTTATCACCAAGGAGTCAATCAATGCATTCCACCCCTGAGCCTCCAGGTTTTCCGACTTTGTGCCTCCACACCCACGGCCTCCATTGAAGGGAGCCACGCGGGTCACCCCCGGTCACTTCTCTCCCTGTTGCTGATTCGCTGTACTTTTCCAGCTTTCAACACCCCCGGGATCCCTTTTTTCTCTTGTCTTCCCCGCTTAGAACATAAGTTCCTAGAGGGGAAGAGCTGAGGGTTTTTTTTGCTTCTATTTGCATTTCTAGCACTTAAAACAGTGGCTAGCCCATAGGAGGAGTTTAAGAAATGATTGTTGACTGACTGATAGAGAGCAGAAGCCCCCAGCACACAGGGTGGAAGCTCTGGGACAGATTGGTGGAGAACAGAACCTGCAGGGTGGGGAGGCCCGGGGGCTGCGATCTGCTTGGGTGGAAGGAATATCCACCTGGATAAATCGCAGGCCCACGAGTTGAGTGGGATCCCCACGGGAGCCAGGATCCGCCGGCCACTCTCCATGTTGGATTCCCCCGGGGGTGGAGCCTCCCTGTTATCCCCCACCCCACACATGGAGTAAAACATCTGGGGGCCCAGTGACTGCCTAGTGAAGCCCGGCTCTCTCCATGTGGGCTCACCTGTGGCCACCATTGTGTTTTGCAGGAAGGGAGGCAATAATAAATTGATTAAGATTTACCATCGGGATGGCAAGTACGGCTTCTCAGACCCGCTGACCTTCAGCTCCGTGGTGGAGCTGATCAATCACTACCGCCACGAGTCTCTGGCCCAGTACAACCCCAAGCTTGACGTGAAGCTGATGTACCCCATCTCCAGGTACCAGCAGGTAAGGCCGTGCAGGTAGCACCCGGGGGCACAGCTCACTCCTCCCTCGTGTAGAGAGACAGGTCATGGAGGTCAAGTGCCATCTTCGGCGTCTGGTCGAGTAGAGACTGGTGATGTGTGAGCGTTTGAGAAGTTAGAAAAGTGACCTCAGAGATAGCCGACCTGCGAGGGCTGCAGAACTCAGGGCAAATCAGGAGCAGAATGGGCACAGGCAGATGGGGCAGGGGGCATAGAATGGGTGAGGAGGCACAAGGTGGGGATGGGCAGAGGGGGAGGAATGGGCACAGATTGGGGTGGGCAGAGGAGGATAATATGGGCAAGGGAGGTGTGAGCAGAGGGGGACAGATTGGGGGTGGGCAGAGGAGTTATGAGTAGGTTGGGCACAGGGTGGGGATGGGCAGAGGGGGCACAGGATGGGCACATGCCTTCGTGTTGGCAGAAGGGTTTGGCTGACCAGGGCTCGATTCAGGCGAGGATTCGGGGTTAGGGGCTGATGGCGAGGTGGGTCACGGCGTCAGCATCCCCCTCCTTCCTCTGTGCAGGATCAGCTGGTGAAAGAAGACAACATCGATGCCGTTGGCACAAAGCTGCAGGAGTACCACTCTCAGTACCAAGAGAAGAGCAAAGAGTATGACCGGCTATATGAGGAGTACACCAGGACCTCGCAGGTGGGTCGCCGGCCTGGATCTTTATGTCCTTGGTGGTCCCGCATGATTCACTTGCTCAGGGCAGCCTGGATTGTCAGTTCCTTTCCAGCTCGGTGCCCTTTCGGATCCTGGCACTCTGGCACCGTCCTGGTTCAGGAGCCAGGAAAGGTCTCCAGGCTGGGCCCAACCCTCGGAAGAAAGGCCTGGAGGCCGGGTTGTGGGAGGGCAGGAGGAGGCCTGAGTGTTTGCCCCCGCCCTCCGTCAGTGACAGACAGTGTGGCAGATGGCAGGGCCGAGGGTGCCCGAGGGCCGAGCTCCGCGCGAGGAAGGTAGCTCATTGGGAGCCGAGGAGGGAGGACATCTTCTTGTGGGAGGACAGAGGAGGGGAAGCTGGCAGAGAGGCAGGGAGGCTGGCCCCTTCCTCTGACAGAGAAGTTAACCTCGTCCCGGTTTGAGGTGGGCAGGATTCCCCAAGAGCTGTCAGAGCTGGGGGCGGATCCTGGCTCATGGCAGGGTGCAGGGCATAGCTGCGCCAACAATATGCGATCAGGTGGCACAGCCTCCCGAGCTTGTCTTCCCCATTCCACAGACAAGCAGACTGAGTCCCAGAGTCCTGGCCAGAGCTTCAGCTGCTCCCTTCGGTTGGCCCTCGGCAATCCCAATCCAAGCCACCAAAGGGCGCTTTTTTTCGGGGGCAGAGGGTCAATGTCTCGGTCCGGCCCTTTCCCCTCTTGCTCCCGCTTCCTTTTTATTCTTCCCCCATTTGGGCCAACTTGGTTTTCTTTGACCCGAGATAGAGCTTGGCATGTGGAAAATACGAGGAATTTTTATGGCCTGGGACTGTTTGCGGCGTCGCTGTATAAACTCCTGGTGAGCCGGACCGAGAGGCTTCCCAGCGGCTCCCTCAGCGGACTTTGTGTTTGGGCAATGACTGAGGCCAGGTCTAAGCTGCTGATATTCATTATGCTGCAGCCTGGCTCCTGAGCCAGTCACCCACGGGGGACCTCCCCCCCACATCGCTGTGGGGGCCAGCCTTCAGGAAAGGGCGTCGTTTATTCAGCCGTCCTTCATTTGGCCCAAGGTTTGAGCTGGCCTTCCCAGGCTTCGGGGATTCACCCGGCCCTTCCTCCCGAGGGGGTCTGGCAGAGGCATCTGGGTGACGTTCAGCAGCACTGGGAGGGGGGGGGACGCCTTTGAGCACTGAACACTGGAGCTGATATTTGGGGGACCCTCAAAAATGACATGACTCCATTTACCCAAGACGTGACTCTCCTTGGAAAGACTGCCTCTGGGAAAACGGCCGACAGGAATTTGGGGTGCTCACCCACAGAACAGACCAAGTGGATAAAAGTCTTGTCCAGATCTCAGGGTCCTCCTGGGCAGATTCAGACATTGATTGAGCAGCAGGCTGGGCCCAGGGCTTGAGGGAAAGCCCCACCTTTTCAATACCAAGTCTCACTGGAGAACCAGGAACTTGGGATGAAGATGCCAGAGAGCACGGGCAGAAAGGCTGGGAGCCGCTCCTGCATCAAGGGTATGAGCGCTACAGTGTGGGAGGCAGGAGGTGCCTGCGGAGACTAGGCTGGTGCTAGAGCGCCCTGGGCCATGTGAAGGAGGCAGAGAAATGGGGAGGCTGAGCAGGGGGCACCAGTGGGAGGATAGCTAGGCTGCAAGTCTGGCCTCTGAGAGAATGGTGGTCCGTCCCTCTCCATTGAGAGGAGAGGGGGAACAGCAGAAGAAGATGCCCAGCGGGCAGCAAGCCTCAGGAGAGCCAAGCCCGTGGCAGAGAGAACGAATACAAGAGAATGGGGTTCAAGGCGGCCATGGGCCACCAACACAGCCAGGACTCCTGCAGTGCAATTGAAAGCTCCATCCAACAAGGAGGAAGAGGATGGCATGAAGACCCAGCGGGGAAGGAGGGGCCCACAGTGGCAGGGAGGCACGGGAGGGTGAGCAGGGAGCCATCGGCGAGGAGACGAGCAGCCCCTGGGCGGGGGAGCCAGTGATGGGGAGGAAAGCCGGACTGCGAGGCGCTGAGGAGCGATGGGCGGGGAGGTGTAGACGGAACAACAGACTTGGGAAGGATGCCGACTGAAGGCAGCTGTAGACTCGAGGCAAGACTGCAAGGATGGAACCATTCTACCAAATCTGGAGGAAGCAGGGAAGGAGCTGATGCGGAAGAGAGGGTGGAGCTTGGAGAAGGGAGACGTCGCAGCTGGGCAGGGAGAGAGCCCCCTTGGAGAAGAGAGGAGCTGTTTCATCCCTGAGACTGGAGCAAAGGAGGAGGCCTGGGGTCTGCAGGGGTTGGGGGGAGGGAGGGCAGGATGGAAAAGCAGTCTGCCAACCTGCTGCCTTGGCAAGTTCCCTAATGCTGACGGGTATCAAGTGAGCAGCTGGGGAGGGCCAGCATTGGGGCGAGGAGAACGGCCTAGAGGAAAGACCTTGGGGTCAGAGGGGACAGAGGGGAGAGCAGGGGGCGGCCGGAGAAGCAAGAAGGGGCAGGAGGCCTGGAGCTGGTGAGGAAGAGGGTCGCCTAAAGCGCCAACGAGATGGGAGCCTGCGGCAGAGGGGGGTTTCAGGAGGATGGACGGTGGAGGCGCCGCCAGGGCACCAGGCTGTGCCCAGCCCTGGATGGGGCCGAGGGCCAGGCCCAAGCTCCTCGAGAGCCTTCCCCGTAATACCTGCGAGAAGGGGGCCCAGAGCAGCAGGACAGCTTGGGACGCTCCAGGCGACTGTTCTCCCCTCACAGAAAAGCCAGCCGCTTGTAGCAGAGTTTGGGGCTTCATCCACGGCCTCCCGTCTGTCTGCTCCGTGTTTGGAAGTGCCCGTTTTATTCAGTGGGTTTTTTTAATGGTTTTCTTTTTTCCTGGTCACACATGTATATTAATGTTCTTGAATACATGTTTCCTTCTGAATCATGTTGGGAGAAAAATCAGAATAAAAGGGAAAAACCATGAGAGGAAAAAAAAACAAAAGAGAAGTGAGCACAGCTTGTGCTGATTGACATTCAGTCTCCAGCGTTCTTTTTCTGGATGCAGACGGCGTTTTCTACCCAAAGTTTATTGGGATTGCTTTGGATATCGGGTGTGTGTGTGTACAGAACAGAAGGGCGCGCAGTGGCCCAGGCTCTATCCTTAACCTTGTGTTTAAGGCCTGCTTTCGATGGGCTTTTAGTGAGCCTCTTACCTCCGTCCTCCCCTTGGTCTTAATTCCTCCACTCCCAAAAGGTAAATGACCCCCAGCAGAGATCTGGAGTTTGTGGGTCACCCCTGTTGTCCCTCAGGCCCTCAGGTGAAGCACAGTTTGAATCTCAGACATTTAACAGGTGCAGGGCCCTTGGCCTCCCTTAACCTCAGTTTTCTCATCTGTGTAATGGGCATAATAAGAACATCTGCCTCCCAGAGTTGTCCTGAAGACCAAAGGAGACAGTATTGGGAAAGCACTGGGTAAACTTTGCAGAGACTTTCCAAGGCATTATCGTTGTTGTCGCCCTCGCCTGAAGTGGTTTCTCTGGCCTCTGACTACAGCAGCACTTGTGCTTTTACCTAGTTGATGTGATGGTTTCCCTCTCTGGGCTCAGGCCCTCACCCACGCCCACTGTACCAGGGCAGGGCAGGCCTGGCCCACAATGTGTTCGTTTTCTTCCTCTTATAGGAGATTCAAATGAAGCGGACGGCGATCGAAGCTTTTAACGAGACAATTAAGATCTTTGAGGAGCAGTGCCAGACCCAGGAGCGCCAGAGGAAAGACTACATTGAACGCTTTCGGCGAGAGGGGAACGATAAGGAGATTGAGCGGTGAGCGAGGGTCCTCGAGCCCGTCTGGCCCTCGCTGCTGGAGGCCCGTGTGTCTGTCTGCATCCCTTATCCCAGCTGGGGCAGGGTCAGCTCAAGCCATGGGAGGGGGCGAGGGGTGGGCACTGACTCGTGGGTCAGGAATATGGCAATATGGAAGGTGGGCGCTCCCAGCCCCCCCGTGGCTTTTCCCTTGTCACCGCTTTTGGGGGGGGTCCTTCGGCTGGCCACGCCCCCACATCCTCCTGCCGGGACCCTTCCCTTGCTGCTTTGTCCATAACTCACCGACTGTTTTCCCAGGATAATGATGAATTATGAGAAGTTGAAATCACGTCTGGGTGAAATTCACGATAGCAAAATGCGCCTGGAGCAGGACCTGAAGAAGCAGGCGCTGGATAACCGGGAGACCGACAAGAAGATGAACAGCATCAAACCCGACCTGATTCAGCTGCGCAAGATCCGCGACCAGTACCTAGTGTGAGTGCGTGGGGCCTGGGGAGGGGGGGCGTCTAGGACTCCCACCAGACCTCGGGACGGCGCAGGGACAGCGAAGAGCCCGCCGGGCGGGCGGGGGCGGGAGAGGGGGGCCAGCGGGGCCCACTCTGCGGCCCTGGGCCCTCCCATCAGAGGCAGGCAGCCGTGGGCCCGAGCCCTTGGGCTTATTTCCTGCTCCTTCTGCAGATGGCTCAGCCACAAAGGAGTCAGACAGAAACGACTCAACGACTGGCTGGGAATCAAAAATGACCACATTCGATGAGTAAGTGCCGCAGGGGCTCACGGCGGGGGAGGGCCCGGGCTGGACCCCGGGTGGGGGCCCTCCTGGGGAGGGAGTTATGGGTCCTGCCTGGACTGTCCTGTGGCTAAGGGGACTGAGCGGGGACCCCTGAGGGCTGGCAAGGGCATCCCGGGCCGAGCCCTCTGCGGGCAGGGGGGAGTCGCTATGAGCTGGGGGGAGTCCCCGTGCACTGAGCGGGGCCTCTGTCTGCCTAATGGCGTCCCGTTCTCACATCGGCTTCTCAGGACCTATTTTATGAATGAGGAAGATGAAAATCTGCCACACTACGACGAGAAAACATGGTTTGTCGGAGATCTCAATCGGCTCCAGGCGGAAGACCTGCTCCACGGGAAGCCCGACGGAGCCTTCTTAATTCGTGAGAGTAGCAAGAAGGGCTGCTACGCCTGCTCCGTGGTGTGAGTCCCTTATTCTGCCAGCACCTGAGCCAGCCCCCGGAGGGCCCCGATGTGGGGGAGGGGCTTTTCGGCCCTGTGCCTGCTGCTGCCCCCTCCCGAGGCCCTGGCCTCCTTGGCATTGGCCAGGGGGCAGGAAGGAGCCTTAGGTTCTTATATGTTCCCAGCTGAACTTGGACTCTGTATCTCTAGATATCACTGACATCATCCAAGTTCTCCTGTTACAGATGGGGAAACTGAGGCCCGCAGAGGGTTAGTACAGGCTGGATGGGTTCTGCTTCCTAAGGAATGTTGTGGGGCCCGGAGTCCTTGCCATGGTCGGGAGCCCCAGCCACGCTGGGGGCTGATCCATCTTGGCTGTCTCTGTTGAGGAGCCTTGTGTCTTTCTGGGGTACGGGGAGCCAGTCCTGCCAGACACAAGTACTGCTGCTCCCACCCAGACTGGGATTACGGGGAACCAGGAAGAAGCAGGCCCCGCTTGGCCCCAGGGACCGGCTTAGATTGTTTGCTTGCCCCACTTGCCTCAGGGAGGAGTCAGGGCAGCGTTCAGAGGCCCTACCTCCACTGCCCATGTGCTCAGGTCACCCCTGACTAGGTCAGCTCACTTTGGGGGACATGGGAAGTACAGGCCAGGGGTGCCCTTTGACCCAGGCAGTAAAAACAGGGCCATGGGGGGATGAGAGTGGGAGCCATCCTCATCACTCCCCTGGAGCCTCCTCCCCCAGGGCCGGCTCAGGGAGTGTGGCAGGGAGCATCTGGAGCTTCCTTTCCTTCAGTCCAGCCTTGGGCAGCCACGGGTTCTGGGGGCCACTGACCCAAGAACTCGGGCCCAGGGCCTCAGAGGTGGCTGGTGTTTATTCAGGGCTCAGCGTGTGTGGTGGGCCCGGTCAGGGGCCTTTTCCTCAGTGTGGGGCAGTGAAGCAGCAGCTGGCCGCGCCCGGTCACACAGCTTTAGTTACAGACCCTGACTTGGGTGCCTCAGGTTCCTCATCTATTTAGTGGAGCTTCTGAGCCCTCCCTTGCCTTCCTCCCAGGAGCCATCCAGGCCTGATTTCGAGGGAGGAGCCGGGGAATGAGCATCATAGGAGGGTGTCCTTGAGTGACCCCCGAGGAGCCCCTTAGAAGTTCTGGGGACTGCCCTGGGGGTCTGGGACTGCTGGAGGGTCTGGTGGGGTCAGATTTATCCAGCGGGGATCGGGGTCTGCCCAGGGATGCCCCTCTCCCACCCTCACGGCTGCCCCTCTCTCGTCACTCTCAGGGCCGACGGGGACGTGAAGCACTGCGTGATCTACAGCACGGCGCGGGGCTACGGCTTCGCCGAGCCCTACAACCTGTACGGCAGCCTGAAGGAGCTGGTCCTGCACTACCAGCACACGTCCCTCGTCCAGCACAACGACTCCCTCAACGTCCGGCTGGCCCACCCCGTCTACGCACAGCTGCCCTCCCACTGCAGATAGACGCGGGCAGGGAGAATGGCCGGGCCACGGCCGAGGGAGCCGGGGGCTTTTCTAGGGTTTTATCAGCGGGACGACGGAGACGAGGAGGGCGACGAGGGCATCCTTTCTACTTAGACTGCTTGTTTTGCACAAGAAGTGATTCTGTGAATGTGAAGCAGAGGGGCCTGGGGGCCGGCCGGGGGTCGGGGCCACCTCCAGCCAGATGCCGAGGGCTCCTGCGTCTGGGCTCCCAGCTGCGCCGCGAGCGGTTGTTTTTGTTGTCAACACTGACGCGTGCTTTCCCCAAGGGGGATAAACTGAGCACGAGAGACCGGAGGCAGAAAGACACCGCAGATGGAGAATAGGGGTTGGGGGGCGCAGGGGACGCGTGTCTGACACGGAGTGTCTTCCTGATTTTTACTTTGGGCCAGGCTCAATCTGAGGGGGGACAGGGAGAGGGTCCTGCCGTCTGTTTCCACCCAGGAGCCTGAGGAAGCCGGAGCTCCTGCTCCTGGTGGAGGTCCCAGGCCCAACCCCATAGTCATTCAGGGCTGCTCCTGCTGCAGGCAGACGGGCTTGGGAGGCTGAGCTGACCAAAGGAAAAGGGGAAACTTCTTGTTCCTTTTTCACGTATCAGAAGCCCTACGAATGAGTCCTCTCCACGTGGTGGCGTCTTTTGAACCGAGGGCGAAGCAGGCCCAGGGACGGCAGCACAGCCCTCCCCCCAGGACGGCCCAGAGGGCCTCAGCCTGGGCAAGCGTTCCTTTCCACACCAAAACTTGAAAGAAAAGGAAATGGGCAAGTGTCTGTGGGTACTGGAGACCCCTGGGGTTGGTCTGGAGCCCCTGGACCTGCCAAGGGCCCAGGGGTCTCCTTCAACCCGGGCTCCTCCAAGGGTCTCCCTCATCCCAGGCTCCTCCAGGAGCCTCAGCACTTGGAGAATTCCCCACCTGAGATCCCTGTAACTTGGATGTGTGTAGACAGTGCAATGTTGTGCTTCCCGGTGGCTGGAATATACCAAAAACCTGCAGAGCTGCCCCGACCGAGCCGACCGCACGGCATCTCCCCAGCACCTCCAACGCTGCCCTGGTGGGAGCGCCAACCCCCGGGCTTCCCTTCCCAATGGAGATCCTCGGCCTTAGAGCGGACCGTGCTTAGACCCACAGCCCAGGACCGGCCTGCTCAGCAGAGTCTGCCCTTGGAAGATGCGGCCCCTGGGAAAGAATGGACAAATGTCTCCCTTGCTCCTCTCGCCTCCCACCTGTCGGGTCTGGCTGGTCTGTGGCTTGGTCCTAGGCCCAGAGACCATCCAGGACCTTTGGGCATCTTGTTTTTACAGCCCAGCACCCCCTTGGTCCCAAAGTACCACAGGTGAGACCAGGGAGCCTCTGGGTCCCCATCCGCCCCTTTCTCGCTCCCTCGCCGTTCTCAGTTTACGCCGTGGGCTCCTGCGCCGCGCTGACTTGTTCTGGCGCCCGGGTCTTGTTCCTCCTCCCCGGCCTTGGCACCAGGACACATGATTCCACTCAGCCGGCCCCGGAGCCTCCACTTCTGGGGGTTTGGAGGGAGGCCTTGGCCCAGGTTTCCCTTCTTGTCTTACAACCCCCCCACTTTTGCCCTGGAGGAAACGTTTGGCAGGAAGCGTTGAGGAGTCCTGTTTGTGATCCCTGGGCTTGGGACTCGCGCTCTCTCAGCACGCGGGCTCGAGGCAAGGGAAGTCGGCCATCGCCAGTCTTAGCTGTTTCCCAGGTCTGGCAGTGACGGGAGGGGGTCTTCAGTCAAACGCCATTTGTGGCTCCCAGGGCACCATTCGGGGGGTCGCTGCCACCCAAGAACACCTTTTGGGGCAGCAGGAAGAAATCTCGGATCCTGTGTGCCTCTATCTGGGCTTTTCTTGTGACTGTACCTGACTCACCCGCGTTGCAGGCCAGAAGCCTTTGAGGGTGCAGAGGGCAGCTTGGGTGTCAGTGGGGCTGAAAGGCCTTGGTGGCAATCCGGCTCAGAGCTGCTTCAGGCTGTTGTCAGAGACCCTCCAGGAGGGCTTCCCAACCCCAGCTCCATGTGTGTCCTCCATCAGCAAAGGCCTCTGGGGGGCGGGGCCCGCCTGGAATCCTGTACCTTCAAGGAACCGGTGTGAGATGGGGACACGGGCATGACGGAAGCACCAAATCCACACCCTCCTGGGAGCCCCAAAAGAGCAGAGCCGGGCCCGCCCGGGACTCCTTCCCCAGGCTCCTGGCAGACATCTGGATGGTTCCCCAGCCACAGGAGCAGAGGAAGGTTGGGGGCTCAGCTTCAGCAGTGAGACTGGGCTGGCTCCTGTTGTCCGGTGTCCTGAGGACACCGGGCGGCCGCTTTGGAGCAGCCTCGGGGAGCGGGGCCAGTGCAGGGGGTGGGCTCCTAGGAGGAGCAGGCCCAATGGGAAGCCTCTCTGCTCTTGCTGCTGTCACCTGCCTGGGGAGCTTGGCTCCTTGCTGCTAACTGTGGGCCCAGGTGTGCTGGGGCTGGTGCTTGGGACCCCACTGGGGGTCTCGGGACCCCACAGGAAGGTCAGCTGGTAGCAGGAGGAGGGATGAGCCTGTGGGTGCCCGGCTCAAGCTCTCCAAGCTGCCGGGGACAAAAGGATAACTGGGAGGAGGCTGGGGGATCTCCAGCTTCTGGGGACCCAGTTCGAGACAGCCTGAATGGAGCCATGGGGCAGCCACAGCTGGACAGATGTGCCCAGATCAGCGCCAGCCAAGGCCGGGGGAGGCATGGGGGCCCTGGAGAGAAGCCCTGTCTTGCCTCTTTCTCTTACCCTTTCCCAGCTAGCTTCTTGGGAGGTGAGGGACCATGGACCCTCTCTGGCCTAGGCCGGTTAGCCCAGATCTGGCCCATTCCTAAGTTCAGTCTCTCCCACAGCACTGCCTCCCTTCCCCACCCAAAGCCCCCCTCCCCCCCCAGCCTGTCTCCATGTAGGCTGCATAGATGGAACTGGGCTGCCCTGCCCCAGCCCTCCTGGCCCCCTGGGGGGAGGGGAGCAGGTGGGGAGAGGGTCTTCCTTTCTTCTCCGCTCCCCCCCACCAGAACTGTCGTTTGCCTGGGTGAACTCCAGCATGTGACTCCAGTGCCCCGTCTCCCCGTTGTTACTTGTGTAAAACTCTTCTGTCTTCTTTGATGTAGTCAAGAGAAATTCATGTAGTTAATGTGAAAAGGAAAAAGCCCAACTGCTTCACAAGGAACCCAGTCAGTCATTGTTAGTGTGCGTGGACGACTCATGCTGTGCATACGTAGCTGCTAGACCGGTCCTTACAGTTGTTCTTGTCCCCACGTGTGCGTGTTGCTGCGACCAGGGGAGGCGCCCTTTGGCCTCCGGGCCATCTGCTCCAGGTTAAAATGCAATAAACAGTTGCAATAAAGCACATTTCCCGCGTGGTGTGGTGTGGTGTGCGGGCCGCCCCAGGCCAGGGGGGGAGTCAGACGTGCCCAAAGGTCTCCCCTTGGCAATGGCGGCCGAGGTCTGACTGCAGGGATGTCCCGAAGGGGGGGGCTTAGGAAGGGACATCACACCGCTGCCCCCCCACCTGAATCCTCCTCCAGCCTCTGTGGTCCAGGCTCAGATGAGGACCCTGTCTCGAACCTTTCCCGTCAGGACCCAAGACTTCAGCCTCTCCCAACAACCGGGAGCAGAATCTCGGGCTTCCATGTGGACCCCAGTCCTGTGTCCTGCTGAAGCCTGGGGTAGGTGAAGGAACCTTTCAGGCTGAATCGTGGGTGCTCTAGAATGGGGGCAGAGTTCTTCAAACAGAGGCTGGGGCTCGAGAAGGAAGCACTTCACCTGTGGAAAATGACAGGGGAGACCAACAGCAGAAAGAAGCAAGCTGGGGGGGGGATACGGGGCGAGAAGGGGTTCACTGGTTCCCAGCTTTGTCCCAGGACAATTTCTGGCCACAAGGGGAAATGGGTTTGGCTGTGGGTGGCCCCAAATCCTTAAAAAGATATGGGAGATGGGGGGAGCAAAACCCTTGACTTTGAGAGAAATGGCTTACACAGCCCCCACCCCCTCCCTTAGAGACATTCTTTCATTGATTCTCTTGGTAAAGAAGGGGGGGGGGGGCATAACAGGAAGGAAGGCCAGAGGCGATGGAGAGGAGCTCTCGAGCAGATTCAGGCTGGATTTCAGGAAGAATTTCTCATGATTAGAGCTATTCCAAATTCCTTAGGAAGTAGCGAGCTTTCCCTACCTAAAGGTGCTCATGCCAAGGCTGGATAACCCAGGATGACCTCCGATTCCAGAATGTCTCACCAGAAGGGAACTTCAGAATTTCGCGCCATCTCCCTTAGAATTCTGATATTCTGCAATTCTCCTCAATGGGGAAACTGACCACAGAGGGGAAGGACTTAGTTCAGAGTCAGACATCATCCATTTTCCTCACCAGTGAACAAGAGGAAGCTTGAGGAGCCAGTCCCTGAGTAATGTTGTGGGGGGAGAATACGGTCAGTCCCAGAAACTCCGTCTTAGGACACAATTAGCATCTACCAGGCCCAAGTAAGACCTTCTTGCTACCAGACAGCCATGCCCTGCTACCTCCGCGAAGTCCTGCCTCTGGCTACCCATGGGCCCTCACTTCAGACCAGGGGTTGGTTCTCTGAGGGTAGGGGCCATAGCTTGGCCCCCTCCCTGTGGCATGGCTTCTCCCAAAAGCTTAGGGCCAACAGGTTACATGTGCCCAACTCAGAGAAGCTCCCTTCTTCCCAAGCCCCGTCCCATCTTCCTCCCCTCCACTTGGGCCTCAGTGGGCCTGCACACAAGCCCTACATCTATATGCGTGCAGGGGCACACACAGCTGCCCACACACAGTCTCTCATCTGGTCCCACTCAAGCCCACAGGATACGAAGCTGAGTAGACAACACAGAAGGGGTGAAAGGACTGGGATCCAAAGACAATGTCACTCAGTAGGTCAAAGCACTGGACTCTGATCTCAAAAGAGATCTCAAAGAGATAAAAAGAGATCAGGATCAATGGGATGGTTCAAACCCAGGCTCAAAGAATTGATTTTAGAAGCACAAAATAGGGAGTCTTATTTGTTCTGACAAAGGTTCATCTGAAAAACATATGAGAAGATTAAGTCAAATCAAGTCAAAACCCATAAAATGCCTACTATGTGCCAGGCACTGTACTAACTGTTGGGAATATAAAGAAAGGCAAAAAAGGTAAGGACAATCCCTGCCCTCAAGGAGTTCACAATCTGATGGGAGAGACAACTCAAACACTTTTGTACAAACAAGCTGTGGAGCAGATAAACAAATAAATTGGCGATTTCAATAGAAGGAAAGTATTAGAAGTATGAGGAATTGGGAAAGGCTTCCTATGGAAGGTAGGACTTTAGCTGGGACCTGAAGAAAGCCAAGAGACAGAGATGAGGAGGGAGAGCATTCCAGGACTAAGGGACAGCCGAAGAACATCTAGTCAGGAGATGAGTGTCTTCTTCAAGGAACAGCGAGGAAACCGTTGTCACCAGAGTATAAGAAAGTATAAGAAAATTGGAAAGGTAGGAAAGGTTTGAAGTTGCAGGAATTAAATGCCAAACAGAAGATTTTGTATTTGATTCTGGAGGTAAAGGAAGTCACTGCAGAGGTGAGTGACGTGTTCAAATCTATATTTGAAGATCACTTTGGCAGCTAAGAGACTTGAAGCAGAAAGACCAATTAAAGAATCGTTGCAATAGTCCAGGCATGAGATGAGGTGGTCCTGTGGCAATGTCCCAGGAGAGAAGGGGACAGGGTATTGGAAAGAGACTGCTGAGGTGAATTCAAGGAGAGATGCTGGTGAAATGGACAAGAGATGCTGCAGAGGTGAAATGAACAAAAGATGCTGCAAAGGTGAAATTCACAAAAGAGATGAAATGTGCAAAAGATATTATAGAGATGAAAAAGATGCTGCAAAGGTGAAGTCCACAAGAGACGCTATAGAGGTGAAATCCACAACAAATGCCACAGAAGTGAAATCCACAAAAGAGATGCTGCAGAGGTGAGATCCACAAGAAAGGCTACAGAGATGAAATTGAAAGACCTTAGCAACAGTCTGGATATGGGGGTGAGAAAGCGGAGAAGTGCAAGATGACTCCTGTATTAGGAGCCCAAGGGACTGAGAGGATGATGGTGCCCTCAACAGCAAAACTAGGAAGGAGGAAGGTTTTAGGGGTGAGATCTCCCCAATCAATCTTGTGGCAGCAGCTTTGAAATGTAATGCAATTTTGGGCTTTTTTAGGAGTCAATTCATCTATCCATCCATCAATACACATACTTATTAAGTGGCCCCAGACTAGGCCTAGTTGCTGAGTATATGAAGTAAGATGTTATTTCTCCCCAGGGAGTTTACATTCCATCAGGGGATACAATCCACACATAAAATAACTAAAAGGTTATTTGGAGGTCAGAGGGAGGCATTGGTAGCTGGGAAACATCAGTCAAAGCCTGGTATAGAAGGGGCATTTGAGCTGCAGTTTGGAAGAAATTATTGGGGATTCTATAAAATGGAGGTGAGGCCGTGTATCCCAGGTAATATACAAAGGGTAGCCTGGGCCCAGAGGAGGAGAGAGGATCTGTCCTGCCTAGGACCCAGAGACCTACAAAGAGCCAAACACAAAGTAAGTCCATGCATCTGAAAGTTTTAGAGACTGGAAATCCAAGTATAACGAAGCTAAATAAAGGAGGCTGGAGTGTAGAGGAAGGGTGATCTGAGTTCAAATCCAGCTTTAGACCCTTACCAGACTCTAATCTACACCCGGCCTCCCCTTCTCTGCTGGCTGGCTTCACTCCTTGCTTAAGGAGGAATCTCTGCTTCCTCTCCTCTCACACTCTTTCTAAAGCCTCTATAATCCAGCTCCCAAACTTCACATTTAACTGGAAATTGTTCTTTCTAACATTACTAATGATCTGAGTTGCCAAATCCAATGGCCTTTTCTCAGTCCTCCCCCTCCTCGACCTTAAGGCAGCCTTTGGCCCTTATCACTCTGGGAACCCTCCAGAACGCTCTTTTCTCTAGGTTTTGAGGACCCACTTCTCCTCCTGATTCTCCTCCTCCCTATGTCTCCTTGACTCTTTCATCCAGGTTAGACCCAGTAAGTTAGTGTCCCACCAGGCTCTGCCCTGGCGTCTTCTCTTCCCCTCTAACATCCTGCTTCATCAGCAGATCGACTTCCTTATCATCATCCCTGTAGGATTCCCAGATCTGTGTCTCTCCTGAGCTCCAGTCTTGAATCACAAACTCTTCTGTCCATCTGAAACTGGACATTTCAACCCATTGTGCGCACCTGGGCGCTCCCCCCTCTCACTGCTGAGGGCCCCGCCCCAGGCTCCCATTTGCTCAGGTTCACAAGCTCCCTGTCATCCCCATTTCCTCACTCTCCCACGGGCCTTTGTCCCCCATGGCCCCTTCATGCTCATCATGTGGCTGCGACTGTCCCCTCTCACCTGGAGCCCTGCGACAGTCCCTTCACCAGGCTCTCGCCTTCAGCCCCTGCTCTCCCATCCTTCCTACACTCAGCTGCCAGAGCAGCTCCCCTCCCACCTGCCTCAGGGAACTCCACGGCTCCCTACTCCCACCAGGATCACATACAGCATCCTCTATTGGGCATTTTAAGGGCCTTCATGGCCTGGGTCTTTCCTGACTTTTCACCCCCCCTCCCCGGTCTCCCATGCATGTTTGGGGCTGAGGGAGGCCTGGGCCCTGAAGCGACATCTTGGGCTTTAGGGCTGACTGACTCTCTCAGCTACACTGGGGGTGGAGGCTCCGTGGGAGTTGGTGACGTCAGCCCCTACGGGCTATTTCTGGCTCCTGGGCGGTTAATTCCTGCCTCTCTCTTGGCCTCTTTTCCTGAAACCCTGGCTGACCCTGGCAGACTGCCTGGGGTGCAGGAGAGTGGGGGGAAAGGCCCAAAGTTCTGCAGGACTCAACTGCCCTTCTCCCAGATAGCCCGTGGGCCGGGGGGCAGCCACTTAGCTCTGGGCACAACCACAATGAGCGGGAAGGGGTCTTGACTGCTCAGAAAGAGCTCAGTCTCAAGAGGCTCCCTGTAAAGTTATCCTGACTCTGCCCTTCAAGGCTCTGCAGAACCGAGCTCCAGCCTCCCCGTTTGGTCTAGAGCAAAGCCTGCCGACTGACTTCATCTGCTTTTTGGACCAAGCGGGCACTAACTGGACACCCCCAGGCCCCCAAACCCCCCTTTCCACCGTCTCCCAGCTATCCAGGTTCCCAGTGGGTGACCCTAGAGCTGGTACAGCTCACTTGAATTCGTACCGCGTGATGGCGCTTCCTTACTGCCTTCCCTGGATCTGTCACGAATGTCCCCTTCTCTCCGTTCGCCAGCCAACAGCTTCGTCTCCTTGAGCCTGGACAATCACCTTCTGCCGGTCTCCCTAACTCCGGGCTCTCCCCCCAAGTGCCTGTCCCTCCCTCCATATCCCTCATCCATAAACTCCTGGCCCTGAACCCCAGACTCCAGCCTATCTCTGCAGACATTTCCCAGCATCCCTCTCATGTACTCCATGTTCTAGTCAGGCTGACCTACATACCCCCTGAATGTAACATTCCCTCCCCTAGCCCGGCCCTCGGGTCTGGAACGTTTTCCTCCTCACCTCTGTCTGCTGAGTTCCGAGCACCTTCAAGGTTCAGCTCCATGTGACAGCTGTCAGTGTTCTCCCCGAATTCATTCCTTTGTCTTTTTTTAATTTTTTCCCTCTGAGGCTGGGGTTAAGTGACTAACCCAAGGTCACACAGCTATGAAGTGTTAGGTGTCTGAGATCACATTTGAACTCGGGTCCTCCTGACTTCTGGGCTGGTGCTCTATCCACTGCACCACCTAGCTGCCCCCACATTCATTCCTTTGCAACAGTGGCCGTGGAGCAGTGGGGGAGCACGGGGGAGAGAACCCCAGGTCTGACGTCTGAGAGTTCTAGCCTCAGACTCTCACTCACTGTGCAATCCCGGGCAAGGCACTTAACCTCATCTGCCTCAGTTTCCTCATCTGTAAAATTGGTTGGAGAAGGAAATGTCAAACCATTCCAATGTCTTTGGTGGGGTCACGGAGAGTTGGACTGAAATGACTGAATAACCGGAGGGGGTGGGAGGGGGAGGCCCTGGGTGTCGCTGGGAACTGGTACAATGGCCTCCTGGGGGTGTTTGGGGAACTTGCTCTGAGAGGGTGTGATGACAGGGAACGAAGGGGCCCGAGTCCATGCGGTGACTGCTTGCTGCCCGCTTACTGCATGGAGCAACAGGAGTCCCTTGGACCGGCTGCTAAGCTGAGCCTGGAAATGCTTTCACAAGGCACTTGCTGGCCAAGAGGAGCTCTTTTTCTCTGGTCGTGTCCAAGGGAGGAGGAGGAGGAAATGATGTTCCACACATTTCCACCCTCCAGGTGGGCAGAGACTGGGCTGCTGAGAAGCAACCTGTGGACGCAGCTCAGAGGAGAGCCGGACTAGGAGATGAGACTCCGTAACCTGCCCCAAGGAGTGGCCTTGCTGCATTCAGGAGTGAGGTTTTTTCTTTTTCTTTTTTTGAGAAACAAAGTCTTTATTAGAGAAACTTGCTGTAATTTCCTCCTCAGTTCTTTGTTTTCTTTCTAATTTCGGATGCATTAATTTTACTTGCACAAAATCTTTTTTTTTTTTTTTTGCAAAATATTTCTTAAATCTGTTATATTCATTTTTTTTATTTCCCTTAATTGTCTCATTTTTTGTTTTTAAACACTTCTCTTATCCCTAGATCTTTCAGATACATTTTTCATGGGTAATTTTTCAACATTGACCCTTGCAAAACTTTCTGTTCCAACTTTTCCCCTCCTTCCCCCCACCCCCTCCCCTAGGTGGCAGGTAGTCCTATACATGTTAAACATGTTAAAGTATATGTTAAATCCAATATATGTGTACATATTTATAGTTATTTTGCTGCACAAGAAAAATTGGATTTAGAAAGAAGCTAAAAATCACCTGGGAAGAAAAACAAAAATGCAAGCAGACAATAACAGAAAGAGTGCAGATTCTATGTAGCGGTTCATAGTCTCCCAGAGTTCTTTCGCTGGTGTAGCCGCTTCAGTTCATTACTGCTCTATTGGAGCTGATGTGGTTCATCTCGCGGTTGGAGAGGGCCACGCCCATCAGAATCGATCCTCAGATACTCCTGTTGGGCTGGGATGGCGGCGCAGGGAAGCTCCCCTATCTGAAGCCTGCTTCTCTTCTAGGTGGGAGCTAATTGATAGTAACTGGCTCCAGTGAGATACTAATCCCGGCCGGAGGATGATACAGAGAAGACACTAACTGGCCTGGGTGACTGACGTGGGAAGGAAACCGTGAGAAACTGAGCCGATGGGATTGGGGGAACACGATTCCTTCTGCTTGGCCCCGGATTCTCAGGTGTATGAGAGCGAACTGGGACAATTTGTTCTAATTCTCCTCCGCCCCGCCCCGGGCCTGGAAGTGAGGCGGTGAGTGAGGCGCTTCCGAGGCTGTGAGCCTGCTCAAGTCACTTCATGGATGACCGAGGCTTCCCTGACACTAACCCTAAACTGGCTTCTTTGCGGCCTCCCCGCTATTCTTGCTTCTTCCTTCTGGATCCAACCAGAGTGAGTCCAGTCCAGCCTTTCTCACGCAAGGGGACCCCCAGGCTCCTCCGGGCGGCAGCCCCGCTCCCTTCAGAGGATGCTCCCAGGACACGGATCCCAGTCCCCCACCGAGCCTCCGGCTCCTCCTGCCGAGCTCTCCACGGCCCCTAAACGGCGAAGCTCCGAGGCAAACACGAGACAAAGGCAGAAAACAAAGGGGCGTCCCTATTTCTGGGAGCGCCGCCCCTCTCCACGCCCCGCGTCTTTCACGAAAATGTCAAATATCCCCGGGCACGCGGAGGTTCCGGGCGCTACAGACCCCGCCCGCTGACCCTGAACACTGGCGCGCGCTCTCGGGGCCGCTCGTGCAAAAGGTTCTAAAGCCACGGGGTTATTGTGTCGTCTCATTTCTGCATCTTTTCCAAAGTTTTCCAGGGGAACTGTAGCCACGACGGTCCCTTCATCTCCCGGCATGGCGCCTCGCCAAGAAGCGAGGGGCGCAGCCACGTCCGGGGAGCCAGGCTGGCCCTCGGGGCCGCCGCTTCCCCTCCTGATGCTCACCAGCAGTCCTGCTTTGGGACGCCCCCTCCCCTCCCCCCCAATCAAGGTCAAGCTCGCGACCTGCAGCTTGGAGTTTCTACATCAGAGCGCTCACATCTCTTCCCCACTCTTCCCGGGCTTCTACCTCAGCCTCTTCCAGATTTTCCAGGGCTGACGTCATTCATCCGGACTAGAAAACAATCCTGGAGAGGCGGAGGGGGATACACTGGGAAGGGAAGAGAAGGGGGGAGGGGAAATGGACTTAAGTGATGGAGAGGGCCGAGGAGGAGCCTCGTTTGTGTAACACAAGGAGGAGGGGCGGGGGAGCGGCCGCTCTAGCCTCCCTCTCATTCCAACAACTCAAAAAAGGGAAGGACCGAGGCCGTTAGGGGGCGCTATGGGTAGGGCGCCGGCCCGGAAGTCAGAAGGACCTGAGTGCAAATTCTGCTTCAGACACTTCACACTTCCTGGCTGTGTGACCCTGGGCAAGTCACTAAACCCCAATTGTCTCAGGAAAAAAAAAAGGAAGAACACACAGAGTTAGGTACAGAAAAACATTTCACTAAACAGGAAAAGCGCATAAGGGAGACAGGGCGATCAGAAGGAAGGGAAAGTTAGAGAGGAAGGCACAGACGTTTCTAGCAGCCGTTTTTGTGGTGGCAAAGACTCGGACGCTGAGGGAGCGCCCTCGGCCGGGCGGGAACGTGTCCGGGCGCTGTGGCGGGGCTCCAGGAGCGAGGCGGGGACGGGCTCAGAAAACCTGACGGGTCTCAGACGAACCGACGCAAAATAAAGTGAGCGGAGCCGGGGGACGAGTCGGGTTGGGTAAAGGCCGAGCTACAGGCGAGGGGCCTGGAAGGGCTCGGGAACTCTGCAAGCCGAACACAGCACCACTCCGGAGCACGAGAGCTGTCCCGTCCCCGGATGCAGCGAGGTGAGGGGGCTGGGCGCCGAGCACATACGGAGGCGCGTGACTGTGCGCGTGTGCGCGGGCGCGTGTACAATGTATATGTGCGCGTGTGTGTGGGGGTGTGCGAGGTGTGTGCGCACACGTGTACAATGTGTATGTGCGCGTGTGGGGGGGGTGTGCGAGGTGTGTGCGCACACGTGTACTATGCGTATGTGCGCGTGTGGGGGGGGTGCGAGGTGTGTGCGCACACGTGTACAATGTGTATGTACACGTGGGTTGTGTGTGTGCGCATGTACAACGTGTATGTGCGCGTGGGGGGTGCGTGTGCGTGTACAATGTGTATGTACACGTGGGTTGTGTGTGCGAGGTGCGTGTCTGCGGGTGTACAATGTGTATGGGCGCGTGTGGGGGGTGAGTGCGTGTGCGCGCGCAGGGGACATATGCTTATGTGTGCGCGTCGGTGCGTGCACGCGTGTGAGCGTGCGTATGGCGTCTTATAGAGTGAGGACTGATGACAGGTGTGGTCCCACTTGGCGCCTATGAAACGGGTGTTACTGCCAGCGGGGGCGCGTGTGAGAACGTGGGAGCGGCGTCCATAGGCCGAATAGTGGTGACAGGCCGGGAGCAAGGCCTGGAGGGGCTGAGGAACTGGCGCCGATCCGGCCGGAGTCGGCAGCTCGCCCACGTGGCGCAGAACGGGCCTCCCCTAGAGAGATCGCGAGAGTTTGAGGGCCGCCCCACTTAGACCGAGACCCGGCGCTGGGGAGCCGTCCCGAAGGCGGCCCCCGGAGGCTGAGCCTTCCTTCCCCAGGGAGGCTCCTGGAGTCCCGCACTGAGGCCGGAACCGGTTCTCCAGAGTCTTTGCGTCCGAGAGCGCTGTTGGCCCGGTTCAGTCCAGTGTGGCCCGGACGCAAGCTTTAAGCGTGGGGGAGGGAGTCTGGGCCCGTCCTCCAGGACCTCCCGGGCCACATTTATCACCACCCGGAGCGGGAAGGCCGAGATGTGCCGGGAGGCCCAGGGAGGGAGCAAGGCCTGAGGCCGGAAGACCTGAGCCAGTTTCCAACTCTCCCCCCGGGCGTGACTCTGGGCAAGTCCGTCAACCCTGATTTGCCTCAGTTTCCTCATCTGTAAAATGAGCTGAAGAAGGAAATGGCGAACTCTCCAGTGTGTTTGCTAAGAAAAGCTCACAGGGTCACAGAGACCCCGAACAACAAAAATCCCCAAAGTCCTCGGGCCGTATTTGTCAGTGATCGCGCGTGGATGCGGATGGCTGCTCGCACACGCGGTTCTTTTGGCCGTGGCCAATGTGGAAATGGCCTTTCTCTGTAATGGGGAGTTTGTTTCTTTGTTCTCAATGGGGGTGAAGGGGGAGAAAGGTGAACTTTTGCTGGTTTAAAAAATATTTAATTTTTCTTTTAAAAAAAAAAAGAGCACTTTGCAAGTAGAGATTGTTTTGTTCAGCCATTATCCCCACAGTGTCTGGCGCCCACCCAGCGGGCACTGGCTAAGTCCTGGCTTAAGTCGAGGCCTTCCGGTGGAAGGAGAAGCTGTACCTCCCTCCCGTCTGACTATTTATGGACACCTCCCCGCCCCCTCCCACCACGTGCCCTCCCCCATCTTGGGCAGACTTACAAATGTCATTGAGCTTCATTCCTCCGGCTCTCCCCAGGGACATTTCCTTTTGGATTCGACACTGTGCTCAATTATAACTAAGCACCTACTGTGGGCCAGGACCCGGCCAGGCCTTGGAGCCAAAATGAAAATGACAGAGCCTGACGTCGAGAAGCTTCCATTCTGCCAAGGGGGTGAGGGAGGGGGGGCCCATCCGGACACAGGGGAATAAATGTCCCTGGTGAAAAGTAGGGCTCATGTAGGAGGGGCACCTGACCTGGGATTCCGGGGAAAGAGGGAGGAGGGAGGGAAGGAGAGAGAGGAAAGGAAGGATGCTTGGATCATCTGTCCAAGACCCTTGGTGGCCAGCAGGGTGGTGGCTAGCTCGTGGCCCAAAGGATACTCAGTAACATTCTTGTGGCTTCCCACAAGCCAATGTGCCAAGTCAAGAGCTTGTCTCCCATCCCTCACCTTTGACCTCAGAATGCCCAAGGGGCGATTCCCCCCTCTGTGATCTGTGGGCACATCTGTGGAAAACCCAGGGGCACAACAGGGAGGCTCCTGAGGTCACCTGGGCGGGAGTGGGAGGCAGAGCAGCTGCAGTCTGAAGGCTGGCCCTGGGAATCTCAGTTCCACATCACAGTGAGGAAGAAGGGGGGAGGGGAGGCCCTGCTGGTATAGATTAGGGCATCGCTGGAGCCAGCTGAACCAGAGCGCACTCCCCCCATTGTGAGCATTCAGCCCTAGGAAATGAGCAATTGTCTAGATTTAGGGAGATGGAGATATTACTGCTGCGGATCAAATTTAACAGGGTATTGGGGACACATCCCCCTCCCCCGGTCCAACTGGTGAAGTTCTCTGGTCTGCCAGTGGCTGAGCCATCTTTAAATTTTTAAAATTGGAGATCAGGACAAGGGCACTCACATTCAGACCCAACCAGGCACTACTGAGGCTGGACCAGAAGGGGCAGGATCGAGCCCAGTTTGTCTTCCTGGGAGGCTGTCCCACCAGGGCCTGCAGGAGCTGGAGCAACGTGGACTCGGACTGCCACCTTGTGGCTTAGGCCGGGACTGCAGCCCTCTGCCTTTTAGTGGTAACCGAGGGGAACGGAAGTCCACTCACAGAGCTCGGAAGGGAGCCGGCCTGCGGAGGCCCGGAAGAGGAGTCCCTGTTTTGTCCTAGAGGCCACAGGGAGCTGCCGAGTAATTTATAGAAATGGAGGCCCGTGTCCAAATCTGTCTGTAGGAATATCAATTTGGGTGTATGAGGACAGAGGGGAAAGGGGAGGCAGTTGGGGTGGAGAGAGCAATTAGGAGGCCAACACAGTAGTCCAGAAGAGATCCGATACGGGATTGGGTTAGGATACAGATACATGAGGGTGCAGAGGTTAAAAATTTCTAGCACTTAGTTCTAAGGTTTGTGAAGTCTTTTACAAATCTGATTCTGAAGGGACAATGTTGAAAAACTACCCATCATGCCTATGTTCTGTCAATAAAAAAGCTATAATAATAAAACATTTTTTAAAGGGAAAAAATGAGAAAAAAACAAGTAAATAATAGCAAAAAAAAAAAAACAAAAACCTTTGATCCTCACAAAAACTCAGAGGTGGATAACAACATTTCTATTTTACAGATAGGGAAAATGGAGGCAGATGGAGGTTAAGTGACTTGTCTGGAAACACGCAGGTTTTGAAGCTGAAGTTTAATTTATTGCTTATAATGTTATCTCTTGGCAAATGGCGAGGTTTGGGGTTTGAAGAGTGGTCGCTTCCCTGAACCACCCTCTGATGAGTCCCATGACAGGGAAAGGAAAGCAGCCGAGTCCTTGCTACATCTCTAAAAGTCACTTCTATTAGAACGGCAACATCACAACTGTAATCATTAAAAATCTCTTCGTTAACTCTGGCAGTTCCAGGAGGGCCCTTCCCCAGAGCTTATGTTTTAATCCACTCTAGATTTCTCACTTTGGACAGGAACTCAGAAGCTTTAATAAACATTGAGCAAATGCTGTTTCTGAAAAAAAAAATTCTCCTATCCTTTTGGGGGAATCTGTATTGCCCCCCCCAACAAAGTAATTTCCCCAAATTATTTGACAGTTTATTATAACTTAAAAATGATAACTCAGCTGTCATCTTGTCAGAGGCTTCATTCAGAAAAGCCTGGGCTTACGTTGATTGATAGTGAAGTGAGCAGAACCAGAACGCTGTATACAGCGACAGCAGGATCGTACAAGAATCAATTATGTTAGATTTAGTTCTCAGCAATAGAGGATCCGAGACAATTCCCATAGACTTGGGACAGAAAGTGCCATCCACATCCAGAAGGAAAATTATGGAGATGGAATGGACGGAAGCGGACCATTGTCACCTTTGGGTTTTTTCTCTTTTGTTCCGAGTTTTGTTTCCCGATTTGACTACTATGAAAATGTTTATGTATGACCTGGATCAGATTGCTTGCTGTCTTGGGGATGGGGGAACTCAAAATCTTCCAGAAGTGAAGGTTGAAACTATCTATGTAATTGGAAAAAACTAAAAATAATCCAACACGGTTACAAGTAAAACACATTTATTTGAAGATACATAAATCCACAGAGGGACCTGCACCTCTTGCTGAAGTCCCCGTCCACACTCACTCGTCGGGGAGAGCATAAATGAGGGGGTTTCACAATCACAGCTTTTTGGGAGAATTTACACACTACTCCAAACTATTCTGTAGCACCAGGTCACACTGGCCACCCAGCTGATTTGCCTTTCTGGGGGATAATCTAATTACATATTAAGCTACTACCACCATACAGAAATGACAGCTCAAGAGCAGACTACTGAGACAGGAGAGAAGGGAAAATGGGCCTTCTGGATTTGGCGATTCTTTCTGGTCCCAGCTTGGGGCAATGGTGCCGGGGCCTCACAAACGCCTCCATGGAGAAGGCCGGGCAAGCGTGCTTGGGGGTGGCTACGAACCCCAGGGCCTGAAAAAGCAGACTCGGTGCTTGACAGATGAGACCAAAGGATCCATGCTTCCTTCTAAAGAGGGTGGAAGGTGGCCGCCGGGAGGGCAGGGAATGTCCTGCGTTTGGCGTCAGCACAGTGCTGGGCAAAAAGGAAGCCAAGGGGTGTTGGGGGAAGTGGTGATGATGGCCACCCGAGCGCCAGCACCCCCTACTCTGCTCCCACCAGCAGGGTCTGGGGAGCGCGCCTCCCTTCAGTGCTGGCGGTCACCCTCGATCCCAGATGGGGAGCCTGGCTGCTCGGGAGAACCTCGTGCTTGAAGAACTTTGCGGGCCATTGAGCAGAAGACTCAGAAAAAAAGCACAGACGGGCCTGTGGTCCCAACACCCCCATTCACTCGCGGGCTCCACGACGCCCGTGAGCCAGCTGTCTCTGGCCAGGAGCCGCTGTGCCGTGACGCCTGGGCCCGGCCTCCTGCCCCACCTGAAGCCATCCCTGGCTCCGTGTTTCTATAAGAAACATTCTCCTTCACCAAGGACATGGAGACGCCCCATGGGCCGAGCGAAGGGATGGACCAGAACCCAGGGAGAGATGGGATCAAACCTCATGGGCCCACAGGGAGGGGGGACTGGGCTCTCCGGAGACCTTGAGGACCCCAAGATAGCAGCAGAGAATGCACAATCTCAAGTATTACTATCATTTTGTGGAGGCAGTCGGGGTAAAGTGACTTGCCCAGAGTCACACAGCTAGAGTCTGGGGCCAGAGTAGACTCCAGGGCCAGTGCTCCATCCATTGCACCACCTAGCTGCCCCAATCTCAAGTATTACTGAAAAAAGAGACTACCGAGTGATTAACCCCAATACCCAAGTACACGTCTAATTTTCTTCCTCATCTCTGGGGACTCTGCGGCGGCCGGCCCTCCTGCCCTCGGCCACCTGGCTGAGAACGCCCGGCCATCGGGGCCCCCTGCTTTCGCACAGACTGCCTCCCCTTTTCACCTTTGCCATGGAACCCCTTCTCCAAGACTCAAGTACCCCCTTCCATCACAACTCTTCTCATGCTTCTGCCCCCTCCCCGCCTCTGTTCTGGCTCCCCAAAAACCTTGAAATTGGTCTGAACATGGTGCTTTCCCCAATCGATAGGGAGCCCATTTGGGCCAGGACTGCATCACCCTTGCATCTGCATGGAGCAGGGCCGGATAAATGCAAAAGGCGACCAGGTGACAGAGGCCCTGCTTGGAATTGGGGAGATGGAGCCCCGGCCACCTTGGATGGGCGTTGTCTCTGACCGCCCGGATGGCCCCTTCCAGAACCCTGGACAGACGAACCTGTGGAGGACCCTCCCATGGTGAATGTGCAGGGGTTGGGGCGGAACAAGACAAGCGCAGCTGGTGCCCAGATGGCGCTGCTCCTCCCACTGCAGATGCCCATGTCCTGGGCACGTGCTCAAGTTGTGCAGGGCCCAGGAGGAAGGGGAAAGGAAGGAGTACCAGCCGGAAACTCCTCTCATCGACTCCGCAGGGCGGGGATGGGGGACAGGGCCCTGGGGGGCCTGGCAAGGGGGGTGGTACCTCTCGAGGAGCCTCTGACTGTCCCGGGAAGGTCCCTGGCTGTGCGGCTGGGGTGGGTGCTTCTCGCTCAGCTGCTAAGCTCGGTGGGGGCAGGGCTCCCCTCCCAGGCATTTTATGTCTGTAACAGCCCTCCCCCCTCCTGGGTAAGGCCTGTTAAGGCCTTGGCAAAGCTTGACCCCTGGGCAGCCCCTTGCCTTGCCCCTCTGCAATTCTAGAGTCCCAAGCTGGTTTGCCACAGCCCTGAGGGCTGATTCCAGGCCCGCCTTTTGGCCCACTGGGGACACTTCCAGGCCTCTAGCTACTCGAGGCTCCCAACTTGAAAGCCCCAAGGCCTCTCATCCTCCACTTCCCCTCACCCCAACCTTTTCCATATCCTCAGCATCAGCCCCAGGGCCACAGGAAGCTTCACTGGCATATTAAGGGAAAACAAAGATTTCACAGAGGGCAGAGGGAGAGGGAGGAGGAGGAGGAGGAGGAAGGGGAGGAGGGGAGGAGGAGGAGGGAGGAGAGGAGGGAGGGGAGGAGGGGAGGAGGGAGGAGGAGGAGGAGGGGAGAGGAGGAGGAGGGAAGGGAGGAGGGGAGGAGGAGAGGAGGAGAGAGGAGGCCGCGGTGGGCGCCGAGGTCCAGGACACGCAGCAGAGCCCTGCACTCCACAAGTGGCGACTTGCCCAGAAGCGCCCCCAGCTACCCACCCTCCTTATTCCCGGGCCTCCCTCGGGAGCAACTTCTCAGAGGCAGCTTCGTTTCAGCCTGGACCCCCAGATCCTCTGACCAATGGCCGCTCTTGCCAAGGCAGCTGGGGCCCTCAAACCCCCATACCATCTCTCAGCTCCACTTCCTTGAGGGTCACCCTGAGACACAAAACGGGGGTCGGGAAGACCATCTCCCCCCAGCACCTTCTTCCCCCACTCCGCGTCTGCCCCCTGGGAGGCGGGCCCCTAGGATATGGAGGGTGATGGGAGGACCCAAGAGGCCGTGGCCTCCCTTCCTCCACGGGCCCCGTGGGGGGCACCCATCCCCCCCCGGCACCCTCCTGGCAGCCCCCGGCTGTGCTGGGAAAGGAGGGGCTCTGGAGATGGCGACGTACGCAGGGACGGATGCTCCCCAGGCCCAGGGGCAGCACAGAGATAGCGGCACACCAGGCGTTTCCATGAGCATATATTACACGGGGGGTCGGGGCCCAGGCCGGCAGCTACGTTCTTCTCAGAAGGTCGTCGTGCACCAGGGCACAGTCATGGGGCTCGTGCAGGGCTCTCGGCGGCACGGTCTCTTCCCGCCCGGGGGGCTGCAGGAGCCCTTTGCACTGCAGGGCCTGTTTGCTGTCCCCAGCAGCATCAGGCACCTTGGTGCTCCCCAAAGCTAGTTCCTCCTTCTCTGCCCAGGGGCACTTGGACTCCCAAGGTGGGCAAGGGCGGGGCTGGGGCTGGGGGTCATGTAAGCAAGGGGCTGGGAAGGGCTGGTGAGCTGTGTGGCCTGGGGCTGGCCAGGCTTGGAGGAGCCCGCTAGCTTGGATCCCGGCTGAAGGCTCATGGCAGCCTGGGACGAGGCTGCGTCCCAGCCGTGCCCACCCTCGACCAGGGTGGGCACCTGCAGGGGCAGAGGCCGGAGCTGGACCGGGCCTGAACAACTCCCAGGGGCTTGCTTTGGATGTGGACCAGGGCAAGGGAGGGGGGCCGATGGGGAGAGGGCTTCCTGACAGCCAAGGACAAAGTGCTGTAAGTGCTGGCTCAGGACAGCGCTGGGCCTGCCCGTCATCTTGGGGGAGTGTGGGCTCTGTGGAGGCTGCGCCCCGGAGAACCCTGGGAACCCGAGGGCCCGGGGCTGGTCGGACCCCAGCCGTGCCACGGTGCCAGGGGCAGCTTCATCAGCCGGCGTCCTCACGGGAGTCCCGGAGGTGGCTGCAGGAGGCCGAGCCCCTGCCCCGTGGGTCCTGGAGCCCGCGGGCGCTTTCTTTGGCACTCTCTTGGGCCTGGAGAGCCGGCAGGAATTTGCTCGGGGGCCCTCCTTCGGGGGCCAACTGGGGCAGGGCCCGGCGGGGCCCCTGTCCTTGTCCATCCTGGCTGTTCTCAGAGCCGTCGTCGTCCGTGTCTTCCTCGTCCTCTGAAGAGTCCCACCTCGCGGATGGCCTCCTGCTTCTGCAGGGCCTCCCTGCGCTCTGCCCGGTACCGTGCCGGATGGTGCCCAGGCTCCGGGAGGCTGCCTTGGCCAGGGGGGCCTTGTCCCCCGGCTCACCGGGCAGCCCCAGCTCCTTCCTGACCTCACAGGGGGGCAGGTCCAGACTCGGCTTGCGCGAGGCAGACAGCTTCTTCTCCGAGGTCCCCAGGGCCGCCCCCAGCTTCTCGGCCGACTGCACCCTCTTCAGGAGCGGGGAGCGCGGCGGTTCGGCGCTTTTGGGCCTCGAGATCTGCCGGCCCAGGGGCGGGGAGGAGTGCAGCTTCCCAGGGAAGGCCGAGGGGCTGCTGGTCAGGGAGTGGCCAGGCAGAGGAGACGGGGGAGCGCTGGGGGGAGGTGGCCTGGGGCGTGGGCGATGGAGTGTGCGCCAGTGGGGAGAGGGGGATGCTGCCTGCCGACTTGCGCCGGGGCGAGCGGTACTGCCGCTGCAGCTTGGGGGCCAGACCGTGCAGGGAGCTGGGCCGGATGTGGCCAGAGCTGGCCGGAGAGTTGGGGACGCTAGAGCTGGGCGAGCTGCTCTGGGAAGAATTTCCACCTACTTCAGAGAACGAATGAAAGAGAAAATCAGAGCCCTGGGAACAGGAGGGCCAGGGGGAGCCCTCCCATCTGAGGGTCCACTACAGGAGCTCTGCCAGCCACCCCAACTCCACAAAGGGACCGTTTCTGGGCCGGGGGCCCCTCGGGGAGAGGTCCAGACCACACGTACCTGAGTGCGAGGCCTCGGGAGCTCCTCGGAAGCTCTGGGTGGGAGACCGTGGGGCCAGGTTGTGGCCGTGGCCATGACCGTGGGTGGGGGAGCCCGGCCCGCTCTCCCCGGAGGACAAGGAGCGGCTGAGCGATGATAGGCTGCGGCTCGTGTGCAGGAAGGAAGCCTGCTTGGTGATCTTCCGGAACAGGGAGCCCCTCTTCCTGCTGCTGAGAGAAGGGTCACAGGCTGCAGGCTCTGGGCAGAGGGACGCCTGGGCATGGGGACCTGGGGGGCACATGCACCTGAGGGTCCAGGGGTAGCAGACTCACCTCTCGGGCCCGTCCTTGGCCCTGCTCCTCCGGTCTCTTCGGGCCATCTTGGACCTGTGGCTGCCCTTGCGTGCGGGTCCCACTCGGATCGACGTGTTCTCGAAGGGAGTTGTCGAGATGGACACCTTGTTCCCACTCTGCTGGGCACAGGGGGCGAGTCAGGCGGCGGCCAAAGGGAAGAAGTCCCCCAACTTGTGGGCCCCCAAGATCTGGGCCAGAGCTGGGGGAGCCTGGGAGATGATCTAATCCCCCCCCTTCACTCTGCAGGAGAAGAAACCGAGGTGCCCAAAGGCCCACAGAGAGCAGCAGCCCAGGTGTGCCCTCGGTGCCCTGCCCCTGGCTGCCTCTGACATGGGGAAGCCATCGCTCCTGGGCACACAAGAGCATCCTGCGATCAGAGACTTGGACCTGGAGTGTTCTGGGAGCCACGCTGGTGGCCAGGAGGGGAAGGGAACGAGAAGCAGCTGGAGGAGCCAGGGAGGTCTGGTCGTTCCAGTCTGTGGGGGAGTTAGGGTGACGAGGGTGGGCTTCTGGACACACAATGGAACACATTAGTGCCAGAAGGAGCCAGAGAGGGCCCAGCTGGTGCTCTCCTCACCCCAGGCAAAATGTGCCAGGAGAAAAGCTGGCCTGGCAGGGGGGGCAGTGGGCCAGGGCTCCCAGCAGCAGCGGCCAGAGGGAGGACACCCAACCAAGGCCAGCGAGTGCCGTGAGGAGAAGTAAAGGCCGGGAGGATTCCCTGCGCACGGCCCCCACTGTGGCCATGAAGAAGGAAGGCCAGACCACGAGCCAAGACCCCCCAAGTTTTCAAGGGAGCAGCCGGGAGAGAAACTCGAGCGGCTCCACGTGGCGCTCAGGACTGAGGCCACCAGTGAGAGCTGGTCAGCATGGATCCCAAGTTCCAGGAAGGCCCGGGCAAGGAAAAGGGAAGTTCTGGGGGAGGGAGGAAGTGCACGGCAAAGCATGTGGGAGAAGGGCAAGGGGAACACTGGAGGGGCCATCCAGGAGGAACAGAACCAAGTCTGGCGGAAGCTCGCAGAGCGAGGGGCAGAGGGGCTAACTCGGCTTCATCCTTTGGAAGACGGAAGCCTCAATAGGGAGAAAGTGCTCTGGACCTGAGCCTGGCTCCCAGGGAGCAACTGGAAAGAGGGAATCTTGGGGGACATGACCCCTCCCCTCAAGACATGGAGAAAGAGGAGAGAAAACCGCTGTGGAAACAGACCCTCTCCCCCCCTTCGGGAAATATCAAAAACAGGGCCTTGTCCAGCTGCAGTTCCTTCCACATGGACCCAAATCCCGCCCTGTCACCAGCACCCCCACAGCTGACCCTCAGAGGGCACCTTCTACGTGCCAGGCCCTGTGCCCGGCCCATTGTCTCCATGACGACCCTGGGAGGAGGGCAGCCATCCTTCCCAAGTGGCATGCAAGCACAAGGCACAGGCTTACGTAAACAACAGTCCCACAAGTGGTGGGTGCGAGAGCCTTCCTGGCTCCAGGCCTTGAGCCGCCGGTGGCTGGGCCAGATTTTCAAGAGAATGACCCTGCCCCCAATCCTCCTTCCTCCTTTAGCAGAAGCCCCAGTGTCTCCAGAGGAGGAAGGGATTTGTGCTAGAGGAGAACCTGTCCTCCTGAAGACAGAATGGGGGCAGCGAGCATCAGACTGGAGCCGAGCCCCATGCTTTAAAGAGCAGCCTCCTTCCCAGGGGACACACGGAGTGCCGGGGCCCTCGGAGAGGCCGTCTGCCCCCCACAACCGGCTCCAAAGCTGCCTCAGAGGGTTCAAGAAGATAATAAATCCCCCCCCAAAAAAAAGCCTGGCTCAGACAGACCTCTGGCCGGCTCCCTCTCATACAGTCTCTCAGCCGAGACAATCACTCATTGGGATAATTCTGAAGGTGGACACACCCCCAAGGCAGAGGGCAGCGTTCCTGTCCCCCACACTGGGCACCCTCGGTCTGCAGAAAGCAGATTTCAAAGGGTTTGAAGAAAGGGAGGACCCTGTGGGCCAAAGTACAGTCAGCCCATCCCGCTCCCCCACCCCCCAAAGGCCCACACCACCTCCCCACCAAAGCTGGCTCCCGGGGTAGACCCTTCCTCACCTTCAGGATTAACTCCACCACCTCGGTGTGCACCAGGCCGTGCACAGGCTCGCCATTGACATGCGTGATGAGGTCTCCCTCCCGCAGGCCGGCCTCGCTAGCCGGGCCTCCGTCCTCCACATGCTGCCTCCGAGAAAAGACCAGCTCTGAGCCCTTCCTGCCTCGTCCCCCCAGGAGGCCTGAGGATGGCCTGGGAGGACTAAGGGAGCCTGGGCCACTCTGGGGACAGTGACTGGAGGGTACAGTTGGAGACGAGGATTGTGAGGACGATGACCAGGGCCAGTAGATACCACCATCCTGAGGTGGGCAGCTGGGCGGCTCAAGGGCCTAGGAGTCTCCCCGCCCCTCCTCAACCCACTGTTGAGGCCCACTGCCTCACAGACATACCCAAACCATGTGCTGCACAGTGTAAACATCAGTGTCCCCCATATAGACTCGGATGGCTCTCAGCGTGAAGCCGTACTTCTTGGCAGCTCGGTGAATGACGATAGGGGGCTTCGGGTTGCTGATGGCTGGAGAGAAATCTCTGCTTGGGGAGGAGTCCCGGGATGAGGGATTGGATGACTGAGAATGGGGGGACATTGGGCTGGCCAAGGGGGAGCATCCATGGTGATCTGGAGCAGAAACAGGTCCAGTAAGTTACTGCCCTGCCCGTCCCTAAATCTTCCCGCCTGACGCACACCTGGCACTCACAGGCCACACCGCTGTGGCTGTCCTGGACGGCCGTGCGCGCGCGCACACACACACACACACACACACACACACACACACACACACACACAAAGCTTCTCTGCAGTCACGGGCCCACAGACCGGTGCAAGAGGAATCACCTGAGGGGATGAGAAGGGACAGGGCCGTGGCGGAGGCGGACTTGATGACCTTGTTGGCGGGCCTGGGCAAGCGCTTGTCTCCAGACTCCCCGGACAGCAGCCGGTGGCGCGCCCGCCGCACAGCCAGGTCGCTGATGGCCTTGGGCGTGGAGGTCTCCAGGCCTTCGTGGCTATTCCGTCGGCCTTGCTGGGCACAGATACTTCCAGGACTCCCACCTGCAGGGCAGCCGCAGGGAGAGATCAGAATGCCCCCGAATGCCCCCGTCGACCCCTGGTCAGGCGGGATTTGAGAGCCGCTGAGCAGAGAATGGGACCCCAGGACCCCCCCCTCACAAGTGTCCTGGGAGACTCCTGCTAAGCTCTGCTTCCCATCCCCCGCCGCCCTCTCCGCCAGGGGCCCTGTCCCCCAGAGACCCCGAGGGAGGAGGCACCGGACCTGGCTCCTTGTCCTCCTGGGCCTTCCGCTCTCCCAGCTGCTCTGCGGTGGGCCCCGGGCAGCCCTCTCGGGGCTGGGGAGTCAGAAAGGCCGTGGCCTCTGTCAGCTGCTGGCTCTGCCGGGGGCTGCCGCCTGCCTCATCAGCCGCATCTGGGAAGCGGGGCGCGTCCAGCAGCCCTGAGCAGCGCCGCCGTACCCCCAGTGGGGGGCTGGAGTCGCTTTCCGTATGGGAGGACTCGGACACCGACAGCCGCTTCCTCAATCTGTAAGGAAAAACGGAGCCTGGATGCCCGGGCACTAAGGCTGAGCGACCACAGGAGCCTGCTCCCTGCCGGGCCCACACTCACATCTCGGGGGAGCCAATCACCCAGCCCCGGTCCTTGGCCTTGAGGCCGCTGAGCCCGTCCAGCCTGTCCTCCTTCTCCTCGCTGAGGCTGCGCTTGGTGGGGGGCGGAGTCCTGCGCTCTTCAAGCAGGGAGAGCCTTTCCAGGCTGCTGTACACCTGTGGTGGGCAGGAGGGAAAGGGCGCTGGCTGGAGGCGGGGACGGGAGGCTGGCACGGCACGGCCTGGGCAGAGAACCTCCCTGTTCTGCTAGGAAGGGGGTAGGGGGAAAGCGGTCTGGGGAGTCTCGGCACACGGCTCACAGCTCGCACCAGAGGCAGCCACGGTGCATGGGACACGGGATCGACCCCAGGACAAGAGGCTGGGGGATTCCAGAGAAACTGCTCAAGCCAAGGAGCAGGACCACGAGGGACCATGGGAGGGGCTGGGGGCCACGATCCAGCTGAGAAGATGCCGAGACAGGAGCTTGAGCTTCCGATCACTGAGTGGGAGGTTTGGGGGGAGTGAGTATCCCACCCGTGGTGGAGGAGAGGGTGAAGAAGGGCAGCCGGGGGCATGGAAGCCTCATGGAGGGGCGCTGTGGTTCTTTGGTGGGGAAAGCAACATGCTCCCGGAGCCCCCAAGTACAAGAGCGGCAAAAAGAGGCCCCGGGCTGGCCCCCACAGGCCCCGCCACCCCAGGTCCCAGGACTCGCAAGAGCTCCAGGTGCAGCTGGAAGCCTGATGGGGGCCCCCCAGTTGTTCCTCTCCCCTCAGCTCTGCCTTCAGGCTCTCCTTCCTGCCCGTCTCCCACTCACCCTGGATGAGCGGTCCCAGACTCCCTTACCTTGCTAAACCTTGGGGAGCAGGAAGAGAACTGACGGATTTCCACGTGGTCGTCGTCGTTGGGGTCATCCTCGTCCTCCGAGTCCACGTGGCGGTAACGTTCTGAGCGGGCTGGGACAGACACACGGGCGGGTAAGGCGGTGCCAGAGTCCGGGCCCAAGGTGGGCCAGGCACTCTGGCCTCTGACCTCATCACCTCCTGTTACAAATAAGCGACCCCGCCCTACTGACAGGGAGCCTCCTGGAGGGCAGAGGGGTTCTCGGTACCAGTGTCCTGGAGCTTATGGGAGGAAGGGGATTTGACTACCCAGGGTGCCTGGCCGGGCATTAGGCCGCACTCGCGTGGGATGGGCAGGGGAAGCCGGGGGGTCACGCAAAAAAGTAGGGCCAGTGTCCCAAGTAGCTACAGAGAGAGGAGGGGGTCTGGCACACAGGCCTGCAGAGCCAGACCCATCCTGGCTCTAACAATGGCTGCTCCAGACAAGACAGCCCCAAGCTGCTGGATGGCATGGGCCCCACCCAGGGTGGGGAGAGAGCAGCATGTGGCCCACGTGGGCCCCAAGGAATGCCATCCTGGCAGTGGGGTCAGGAAGGGCAGGGGGCACAGCCCCCCAGAAGTCTGCCTGGAGAGGGCCCGAGCCCACGGCGAGCAGATAAGTCAGGCCTGGGCAGGCTCCCGAGAACCAGGTGGATGAGGAAGACGGCCAGTGGCAAGTCTTACATTTAAGCCCACCTCAGGAATACGGGGGTCAATTCTGGGAGCATTGAAAAGCCGGGAACCATCCAGAGGATGGCACCATGGTCCTGACCGACCTCATGCCCAGGCTACGAGGATCTGCCCAAGGAACTGGGGGTACTGCCTCTGGGAAGAGCAGGAGGTCTGGCCCCCATGGGCTCCCAGGACAGAGGTCCCTGAGAAGCTGAGGAAGGCTGCCCTCAGGGGGATGCCTTTGGGGTCTGCTACCCCAAACAAACCCAACAAAGGGTGCACTGGCCAGAAGTCAACTCTCCAATGACGGATTCCATGATCCTGGGGACAGGGATCACTGGCCCAAGAGCTTCCTCAGAATGGGGAGAGAGCCCAGCTTTGCGCCTCCCCTGAGCTGTGACACTCCCAGGCCCTACTTAGGCACAGAATGGGAGAAGGCAAGGAGCAGGAGGGGAAAATTCAAGCCTTCAGAGCGCTTGGGAAGAGGCGCAGCAAGGGCGCCGTGGGCAGCACGCAGAGCCTGCCACGCCTGCCGCCATGGGCGGCCCAGGCCGTGATCAGGCCTCAGACCCACCCTGGGCAAATCGCTTCATTCTGACTCAGTTTCCTCAGCTGTAAAATGGGAATAACAGAGGAGCGAATCAGACGGGCCCACTTTACAATGCTGTATAAAAGCTACTACTTACTACCATCCTCATCCTCATCCTCTATTTTTGCACCTCTATCAATGGGGCTAGAAAGAGCAGAAGAGCAAACAGAAGGCAGTGGGGGGCGTCAGACATGGGGAGTGGGCTGCAAGGTGGAAAAGACCTCCCCCACGCCCGCCACGGCCATGGATGGAACAACGGGGATTAGGGGCCGGGAGCCCAAACCAGGCGGGCCCAGGGCCGTGCTCCCTTACTGTCGAAGTAGCTCGTGTCGTCCTCGGACTCCAGCTGCGGGATGAACTCGGCCTTCTGGCGCAGCAGGCCCGTCCAGTCCAGGTCTTTGAAGAAACGGTGCTGCCTCACCTCGCTGGCACTGCCTGCCAAGGGGCACGGGGCGGGGAGGGGGGCACGGAGAGGACAGCCTCAGCCTTGGGGCCAGGAGGCCTCAGGGTCTGCGCCAAAGCGGGGCCTGCAGCCGGAGTCGTCCCCCCCCCAGCCAGAGCTTCCTTTGGACGCCCCCATCCCGTGAGGCCTACCTGTGCCCATCCTCTCCAAGGGGTTCTGGTGCAGCAGCTTGGAGGTGAGGTCCTGGGCATCGGGAGGGAGGGCGTCATCACCCTCGGGCCACGCAATCTCATCTGAGGGAGGGGGGACGGTCAGAGCGGGAGTGGGATCCTGAGAGGTCTCCCCAGCGCCACAGATCGGCTGCCCCACCTTCTGCCTCATCCCCGTCCCCTCCTGCCATGGAGGCGCCCCGGCCAGGGAGACGCCCAGCAGGCACGACTGTTCCACCCCTCCTGGGCATCCAGCCACCACCTACCACTGATCACTTGTCCAAAGAGCTCCTCCGGAGTGTCCCCAAAGAAAGGGACGCAGCCCACGAGGAACTCGTAGAGGATGATGCCCATGGCCCACCAGTCCACCGGCTTCCCGTAGCCCTGTCTCAGGATCACCTCGGGGGCGATGTACTCGGGGGTCCCACACACCTGGCGCGGAAGAAGGGCGGCTCTCAGCACCGTGTGACAGCCTGTCTGTTTTACCCATTGGGGGGAATGGGGCCCACAGGCCCATGTTTTCCCCCGTGCCACCCAGTGAGCAAATGTCCCGAGTTCAAGTCTTAGCTCCTGCTCCCTGGCTGGTCCCTGTAAGATGGAGATAATCACACCTGGGAGGACAAAGCGCCTGGCACTCAGCCAAGCCCAGGTGCCTTAAGGAGAGTGTGGGAACGCCCGTGTCCTCTCCCTGCGCTTCCATCCTCCGAGCCCTGGCCTCCCTGCTGGGCACATGGTGAGCCTGCCTCACATGGCACTGCCCTAGCATCCCTTGCCCTCCTGCCTGCTCAGCTAATCTCCAGGTACAGACAGATGCCCGCTGGAAGGTGTCTGTGCCCGCTCAGCAGCGATTTTGGGGACGGATGCTACCAGGGGGTAGGGAGCTGGCTCCAACTCTGCTCTCCTCCATCCTGACCCTCACTGAGAGGCCTGGGGTCGCTGCACCCCAGGGACTTCCCAGGCAGGTCCTGACACCCTCCCAGGGCCCCCGGCCCTCTCCTTGCCCACCTTCCATCTCAGGGCCAACAGGGTCGGCCCCCTCACCTGCTTGTCCAGGAACTCGCGGGCGTCCTTCTCGATGTGGCCCTCGTACAAGTTGGTGGTCAGGCTCATGAGGCCGATTTTGGACAGCCCGAAGTCGGTCAGTTTGATGTGACCCATGGATGTTATCAGGAGGCTGGAAGTAAAGCAGCCCGGCTCAGGCCTTCGCCAGCCCCATGCCCATGTGGGCACCCCACTGTGCAGTACTTAGCACCGGCTCCCATAAGTATGGGTGAGCGGGAGGGGTCAGCGCAGGGCCCCGCCGGGAATGCCTGGCCACAGCAGAGGTGAGTGGGGCCCAAGACCGCTGCAGGGGCCGGGGCCAGGGGTGGGGTGGGTGGGCTGCCTCCCATGGCCCCCTGCTCCTTACTTGTCGGGCTTGAGGTCCCGGTGCACGATGCCGTAGTTGTGCAGGTATTCCAGCGCCAGCACTGTCTCGGCAAAGTACATGCGTGCCATGTCGACGGGCAGCGCCCCGATGTTCTTCAGCAGCGTGGCACAGTCCCCCCCTGCAATGACAGCGCCCCAGCCGCTCAGGTGCCCACTCCGGGGCAAAGAACCTCCCTCAGGGAGCAGCACGCCTGGCAGCCTCCGGGTGGCAGAGGGGCAGCTGAGGGTGCCGTGGGCAGAGCGCCAGGCGGGAGTCAGGAAAAGCTGACTCCCACTCTGGCCCCAGACCCCAGCTCTGTGGTCCGGGCAGGCCAGCTAACTTCTGCCGGCTTCAGTTTCCTCAACTGTGTGGGATAATAACAGTAGTGGCCAGCTGGGCTGGAAGCAGCTAAGTGGCTCAGTGGGTAGAGCCCTGGGCCAAGCTCGGACCCTTCCGAGCTGTGTGACTCTGGACAACTCACTCTGTCTCTGTTTGCTTCAGTTTCCTCATCTATAAAACGGGGATAACAGTAGTAGTATCCACCCCTGCAGCCACTGGGGGACAGGATGTGTCCCCTTGACACAAGACCTTGCGGCCTCACTGACGCCACCCAGCACTTGTCCCCCAGAGTCCCCCCCTGCCCTCACTCTCCCCAGCGACGCCCCCACCCAAGATGAACCTGGGTCTCTCTCAGAGTGTCCACGACAGAGCTCAGCCTCCCCTCCCCAGCCCCCTCCCACCTTTGGGGCAGCCTGGTCTCTACACTGCCCTGCCCCCCACTGCCTCGAGGCTGCCACGACACAGGCCCCCCCCACCCCCCCGCCGGGCTCAGCCCGCCCACCACGGCCCCTACCTTCCACATACTCCATGACCATGCACAGGTGGCGCCGGGTCTCAAAGGAACAGAACATGCTGACGACGAAAGGGTTCTCGGCGAAGGTGAGGATGTCACGCTCCACGAACGCCTGCTGGATCTGGTTGCGCAGGATGAGGTTTTGCTTGTTAACCTTCTTCATGGCAAAGCGCTGGCGGGTGGACCTGTGGCGCACCAGGAACACAGCCCTGCAAAGCAAGACGCGCTCTCAGTGGGAGGCCGCCCCCCCCCCCATGCCCCTCCGAGGCTGGAGGGCAGGGCAGGAGGCAGGGGCTCCTTGGGAGATTTGAGAGGCCTGGGGAAGGGGGTGGAGGTGAGTCACAAGCCCTGACTGCCCAAAGAAAAAGGGTGGGTTCTTCTAGCTCGGGGAGGGGGCTCAGGCCTCAGTTAGGTAAAGCCTAAGCTGTTTTATCAAAGGGGGGCTGGTGGGAACTTCAGAAAGGGAAGTGACCATCAGACAGGCTCCCAGGGGGCCCCGGGACGAGGCACACAGCACCACCAGCCTTGGGGAGACCCTCTGAAGCACTTCCCTAAGCTCCAGGCCAGGGGCAGGGCCCGTTACCCATAGGCGCCATTGCTGATCAGCTTGATTGTCTCAAACTCTTCCTCGGACGGCGTCTTCTTGGCCTGCAAAATGGCCCCGCGGCCCTGGGACGGAAGAGGGAAAGACGGAGGAAACTCAGACTTGTTTGTTTCAATCACCTGCTTCAGGAGGTGGTGAGCCCCAGGGAGCACCCCCCCCCCCGCAGCTGCCCACACCCTTTATCACTGGTCCACACCCTGCCATCCTCCTGCCACTGACCTCTCCAACAAACCTGCCCCTCGCCGGACCCGCCTCCAGGAGTTGTGCCCCCTAACTGCCAGCTCCCAAACAAGGAACTGCCCAGCTTTTTAGTGTGCTCTGTGCCTGGCAGAGCCCTGGGCGCGGGCTGCTGGAGAACGCACACATTCATTCACCTGATCCCTCCCTCCCTCGCACTAAGCACCGTTCCACCGTCTCCCTCACAGACCAGACCCGTCCCAGTGGCAATGTCCACCATCTAGCCCCAGACCCCTCAGCTGGCACGGGAGCCAGACACCGCTTGGACAGCAGGAAGACTGCCCTGGGCTCCTGCCTCAGACAAGTCACTTTGCCTGGCAGGCTGGAATAAAAACCACCTCCCTTAGCCCCCCGCCCGCACCCCGCTGGGCCAGGCCGGGACCCCCGAGATCATTACCTCCACCGAGTCATCGGTCTCAGGAGTGTCTGGACTGTCATAGCTGTTCAGCTGGGCCATTTCTGGGGAGGAGGAACAGGTGGGAGTGAGAGGGCGGCTCATTGGTGTCCACACGGAAGCCGCCCCCAGAGCTAACCCGGGGCCCTCCCCACCGGCAGCCAGCGGGAACGCAAGCTGGACGGAGCCCTCGGCCTGGACCTGGGGACGGCGGCTCGAGTGTCCCTTCTCACGTCCCAGAGAAGCAGAGTCGCGCTCACAGGCTCGAGTCACCAGATTTCTTGCCATCCTGACTGCCGTGCTCCCTCACCCAGCCGTCACCCACGGGCCTGGGCCTGGGCCTGGACCTCCTTGGGTGCTAACGGCCCCTTTTCTGCCTTCCCCTCATGGAAATCAGCTCCCTGCCTGCTGGCGCAGTTCGCCCCTTTCCACTCCACAGGTGACTCCTTGTCAGACTACTGGGGCAGCTGGATGGTGCAGTGGGTAGAGCACTAGTCCTGAACTCAGGAGAACTGGAGTTCAAATCCGACTCCAGACCTAGCTGTGTGACCCTGGCAATTTACTTAAGCCCAAATGCAAAGAAAAGGAAAGGAAAAGGAAAGGAAAGGAAAGGAAAAAAAGAAAGGAGGGAAGAGGAAGAAGAGGATGAAACTGGAATAAGGAAAAGGAGAAGGAAGTGTTCTTTAAAAAAGAAAGAAAGAAAGAGGACTCTTTTGGGGGCCTCCCCTCCCTGCCCCAAGCCAGCCAACCTCCCGAGGGTAGGACAGAGCCCAGACTCGGGCCCGCTTGGGAGCGAAGCACAAAAGCTGCAACTTCTGGCTGTCCTCAACATCCAGACCAACTGCTCCCACTCTCTGGCCCCAGTCTAGGAAGACTGAGGAAAGGGCGGAGGCTGCCTGGAACCATCCAGGGACGTCAAAGGTTGGGGGTGCACTCATCCCCTCACACCGGGCCTCAGAGTCACCCCGGCTGCCCACATCTGTCCTGGCCTGTGCAGCCCCATCTCCTCCTTGACCGCAAGCCTTCAGACAACTTCCAGGCCATCCTTTGCAAAGAGCCGCCCTCTAGGCCTTCACACCCTGGGCCAGGGGGCAGCCTCCATCCCCAAGCCCTCTCTTCTATCTTTAGGAGGCTCACAGCCTTGGCTGCCTCTGCATCCAGGCCCAGACCCCCAGGGGGTCATATCCCCCCACATCCTCTGTTTCAAGGATGACAAGGGCTCCCATACTAAAGGCTTATTAACTGTCTTGACAGCCTAATACAGCCGGGCCTCCCGGCCCTTCAATTCCTCAAGGAGCCAGGCATCAGAGCCCCCTCTGCCCATCCCCCCTTCTGCCAGCTCCCTGTTGGCCTGCCCCCATGACCTCCTCCTTCTTTGTGTCCATCTGTCCTCCTCACTCCAGCTTGCTGGCCACCCCTGGCCCAGCCTTTGTCCCCTTCTCCTGTCCCTATTCCCCCCCGGCCAAGTCCAAAGCTTGAGGAAGCCCAGGCATCCTCCCCATGTGCAGCGACAGGAAGTCCCTCTGCCCCACGGCACCCCCCTATGCTGCCCGGTGGCCTTCCATGCTTCTCCACCCAGCTCTCTCTCCCTCCCCACCAGGAGATGACCACTGTTACTCTGAGCCCTTATGGTTCTCCCATCCCCCGTCCTCCTTTTCTCCTCTGCTCCCGGCACTGACCATCTTGTCTGCCCTTTGCTGACTGACCCTCCAAATAAGCCCTAGACGCCCCCTCCTGCCCAATCTGCCTGCTCCTTCCCCACTGGGTCTCGCTCCACTTTGGCCAACCCTGCAACCCCCTTTGGTCTCCCTTCTCCCATCCACAAGCCTCCCGAGAGGGACCTTCCTAACCACAGCCAGGCTTGACCAGGCCTAACCTCACCCATGACTGGTTCCCTCTCCCCTCCGAGATTAACCACAACACCCCCCCTCCTAAGCCTTTTGTAATCTGGTTTCTTTCTCCCTTCCAGCCTTCTCCCCCTTGCCTCCTTCTTGGCCCTCCGTGATGCAATGACACAAGCCCATCAGTCACCGCCATGCCCCTGCGATGGCAGCCGTGCCCGCCAGGCCTGGCAATGCCCACGCTCATCCCTACCTCCTAGTTTTGAGGGCTTCCCTCAAGACTCAATGCCCGCCACACAGCAGGTGCTTCAAAAGTGCTTGTGGACTTGGCTTCTGCAAGGGGTCCCCACTGCTGGGGCCTTCCCTCTTGTGCCCAGGTATGGCAGGGGCCGAGCCAGATTAGCGCCTTAACTCGCACCCCCAGGGCCTGGGACACAGCAAGGTTTCACGACTGCTCCAGAACACCTCTCCCCTCTCAGCCGGCTGTCCCCCTAGTCTGGGCCCCTCTTGCTTACAGTCTGGACCCCTTGCCACCCACACTTCCCACAATCCCCCAAGGGGTGTCCTGGCACAGGACAGGGCTGACTTGCGATCAGAGCAGAGTGGGAATCCTGCCCCAGACCCTTGCTAGCCGGGTGACCCAGGGCCTCGGTTTCCTTACGTACACATGGGGCTAATAGGAGCATCCACCTGACAAAGCTATGGTTTAAGAATCAGAGGAGAGTGCAAATAAAGCACTATATCAATGCTCGCTATTATTTTCAATAATCTTTATGAAGTCACAGGTTAGACAGACCCTGTCCTTGCCCTCCTGGTGAAGCTTCTGTGGCTCCCTGTTGCCCTCAAGAGGGCTCCTCGAGGGCAGGGGAGGCCGCCCCAGTTTCATTCCACAGACTTCCCTTCACTCCTAAATATTTTATATTGTCTACAGTTATTTCAGTGGAACTTCTCTTTGCATCTCTTGCAGCGGCCCTTGTGGGTACCAGAAATGGTGACAGGTCGTGTGGCGTTATTTTGTACCCTGCATCTCTGCTGAAATTGGGAACTGTTTCGAGGAGTTTTTAGGTGATTCTCTAGGATTCTCCAAGGATCACATCACCCGCCACAGTCTTTCCTTCACCCGCTTGGCTACAATCAATTCTCACTTTTTCCTAAGCTCAATACGCTGTTTCCCATCTCCGTGCCTCTGCAGTGGCTGTGCCCCATACCTGGAACGCAGCCCCTCCTCCTCTCTGCTCTGAAAGCTCCCCGATGGCCTTTGAGGTTCCGGTCAGGAGTCCCCTCCTCCCAGAAGCCCATCACTCCGCGCCCTCGCCCCGTCACCCGATTCCGTGGCTCGGGACCCTCTGGGCGGGCACTTACCTTCCAGTGGATCCCGAGTGAGGCCCAGCTGGTTGATGATGTAGCGCGGGATGTCACATTTGATCCCCTGGCCCTCCTTCGCATGCCCTTCAGCAGCTTCCAGCAGATGGTAAAACTCCTCAGGGTCAAACTCCTGGAGGGCCGGGGCAGAGAATGAGAGCCGGCTCTTTGGGCCCAGGCCCCAAGGACATTTTGGGGTTCGCCAGTCCCGGCCTCAAAAACAAAAGTAAGCCCCTCTACTAGAGGACCACAAGTCCTGGATGTCACATAGACACAAATCAAAAGAACTGGGCCTGTGGCCAAAAATCATATATCCAGCAAAACCCAGAATAATATTGAATTTAAAAAAGGACATTCAGTGAACTCTCAGATCTTAGGGTTTCATTGCAAACAAACCTGGACTCACCAGAAAATTTAACCCAGAAGATCCAATAATCAAATGCTAATTTCAAGCGACTTGGTAAGAACAAACCATCCACGTTTCATACGTGGAAATGTAAACCACATTCTAAGACTGACATTAGTAATTGGGGAGTCCAAAAGGGCGCAGGGGAGAGGGCATCGGCTACAGCAGAAGACATCCTACTAATATTGGGAAGGGGTTAAATAGGGACCGAAACGTACATACCCCGAAGGGGACAGCGCCCTTCAAAGTCTATGAAGAAATAAGGGGGGAGAGAATAGGAAAAAGCGGGGTATAGAAGGGTGTGTAGACTAGGGGAGAGGGGAGAGGGAAAGGAGACAGGAGGGATCCTTGGGGTGAAGGGAGGTCATTAAGAGCAAGGCAAATTAGCATGCAGAAGAGTCCGCAGGGATGGGAAATGAGAATGCCCATGGTGCAGGTGTATGATGTACGTGTGTGTGTGCAGACTGGCTGTGCGTGTGCACATACATGGCGCGTGTGTGCGTGTGGCTGGATGGAGAGGCCAGGAGCTGGCCCCCGGGCATGTGCCCCTGCCCCCAGCAGGCCCCTCACCAGACACTCCAGGAGCCGGGCCGGCCGGGCCACGATGATCATCAGCTTCTTCACCAGCTGGGTCACGAAGGCCACCTCCATGCTCTCTGACCGCTCATGGGCCTGTGGACACAGAGGCAGCTAGATAGGGGGCCCGAGGCTCGGGGCAGACAGCCCCGGGGGAGGAGGCAGGAGGGGGGAGGCCGACTTTTGCCTCCTGTGCTTCGAGGCCCACCACCATCAGCGCCCATTCAGAGTGTTTTACCCACACTTCCCTTTAACCTCCACAGTTCACAGGTCAGGGAACCGAGGCAGGCTTCTGCAAACTGAAGCGACTTGCCCAGTCACAGAGGCAGGATTTGAACCCAGGCCTGGGCCCGTCACCCAGTGCTGGCGTTCTTTTGCAAGGGAGGCCGCAGCTGCGAGGCTGCCCCCCCTCCCAGGCCTGGCTGGGACACTCACATCTTGCAGAAGCTTCTCCAAGTTCTCCTGAAGTTCATAGAAGTAGCGGGATGTGATGAGCCCATCACGGGACTTGTCCAGGCAGTCCCGGGCCAGCTCGATGACCTGATGGTGGATGAAGCTCAGGGCTCCGTCTGCCAAGGGCAGCACGCTCTCAGTGGCGTTCGAGGCTATGCACTCAGCCAGCCGCTCCTCCATCTGCGCCGTGGCCTGGGGGGCAAAGAGGGCCCTCAGAAGCAATAGGGGGAGGAAGTGGGGGCCCAGGACCCCGGGGACGCAGGGCTGGCAGGAGACACTGAAGGGCCGATGGAGAAGGGAGTGGCGCCCGTCCCACGCGTACCTGGACAGGGGGAGGGCTTCACGCCACCCCACCCCCGGCCCACACAGTTCCTCTCGGCTGGCACTCAAAATGCTCACTCCCTTCCAGACTCGGCTCATGGAGTCTCCGTGACTCCCCCCAGTGCCAGTGCTCCCCGCCCGATCTCCGCAGCGTCTGTTTGCTGACTTTATAGGGAGACAGGCTTGTCAGCTTAACACCGCGGTAAGATTGGGGAGCCTCTCTGCAACCAGACGTGCGCTGGGTCTCCCCAGTCACGGTCAGCCCGTGAAGGTGAGAACCGCTTCCTTTTGCCTTGATGCCGGAGCGGGTGACGACTGTCAGGGGCCGCTCCCCACATCTGCCCAGGCACCCTGGCATCCCCCTTCACTCTGATTCATCCTGACCTCCCCCCTCCCGCCTCTTTGGGGATTGTCCCCTTGGGCCTCCTGCAATCAGCTTCCTGAGTCTTTTTAGATCCTCCAAGAAGGTTCTCAGGTGGGTCTCTCCAACTCATTTTTCCCCCTCAAATCTCCTCTTGTACGCTTGACACGTGCCTGGCCTGGAGGGGCCCTTCCTGGTCCTCCCTGATGCTAGTGCCTCCCTCTGAGAGACTGTCCTCCACTTCCCTGGCAGGATGGAGCCCGGGCACACCCAGCTTGTCACATTGCCTTGGTGCTGCCAGCCCTGGGCCCGGGCCCTGGCACACCGTCGACAGCGCCCAGGGACCTTAGACCCAGAGTGACCTAATGTCAGCAGCAGCTGGGCCCAGGGAAGAAGAAGGCCCCAGAAGTCGCCTCAGGTACCCGTCCATATACAGCTTTTTAGAGCCACAGTTGGTAAAATAAGACCCCTGGCTCCAACACTTCTCTCCTCGAAGGTTTCTCCGGCTCTGAGCTGCGGAGCCAGCCCAGGACCGTCTCGGCCGCTGCACCGGCCCACTGGCTCACCCTGGACCTGCAGACCACGCAAAGGCCCCTGCCCCAAGCCTGACCCTGTCCAGGCACCCTGTGGCCTACGTGTGCAGGGTTGGACCACAGCCGCCATGAGAAAGCCTTCCCAGGCAGAGGGAGCCAGAGCGGAGAGGGGAGAAGTCCAGTCTGCGAACTGTGGAGCATCACCCTCAGCAGAGACCCCCCCTGCTTAGGGGGAGGAGGGGAAGTTCTGGTCAGGGGGGTGTGTGTGTTTTATATGGGAGACAAGGCCCACCCATGGGGCCCAGGCAATCCCTTGGAGTCGTCCAGCTCGAACACAGAGCCAGACTTCTGGGATACTGGGCTGAGAGCCATGTCACCCCACTCCTGCCTCCCCCTGCCCATCAGAGCTGCCCAGCCCGACCTCCCCCTTACTCCTCATTTGCGGCCCTTGCCACGCCCTCTGCACACTCCAGCTGATCACTATCTTTTGGAAACTGGGACAGCGCACCCATGGAGATCTTCCAAGCAGGGAACATCCAGACGGGACCCTCAGCTGTGCTGCTCAGCACGTGCCCAGGATGGCCCAAGCCTCCCCAGCTCTGAGAGCCTTTCATGCCAGCCTCCATCTCTGGCCTCCTCGCTTCTGCATGAAGCCCTTCCCAGCCCCGTAGAGAAGGCCAGGGCCTTCCCTTTGACCCCAGTGCCCCTTTCTCACTTTACAAGGGCCCTGTTTGTTTTGGGTTTTTTGCAAGGCAATCTGGTGTAAGTGACTTGCCCAGGGCCACACGCCATGTCTGAGGCTGGATCTGAGCTCAGAACCTCCCGAGTCCCCTCGTTTCCCTTTCTTTGGGTCCCTGCCTTGGCCTGAACCTCAGCCCCCCCCCCCCAGCTCCCCAGCAGCCCCTTACCTTGGGGAATCTTTCTTTGTACACATGATTCATCATTATTATTTCACTGTCAAAGGAGACTGGGGAGCGGCCAGGGCTGAAAGCAAAGGTGAAAGAACAGAGTTTGCCGTTGGCCACGAGGGCTGATGAGGCTGGGGCAGCTCTGCCCTTCCCAGGAGGACGCAGGCCACCCTCCGGAGGTGCTCAGCACACCCTGCCTCTATCCTTGAAGATGGCCAGCCTGTGGCCTATGGGTGGTCCCCAGGAAGGCCCGGGTCCAGAGGCAGGCGCCCCTAACAGTCTGGCCCAGGAGACCATGCACGTGACAATGTGTAGGAGCATATGGGCAGGTGTGCATCATGGACCCTCCAGGCACACAGGCCGCCCCTGGCTCCAGGGCCACACGGTCTCAGAGGCAAGACCGCCAGACCCAGCGAGGGGTCAGACCCCCAGGTGTCACCCAGAAGCCAGGCTCTGGCTAACGGCCCCTCGGCTCTGGCCCAACTGCATCCCACTGCCCCTGAGGAGCCCATCCTGCAAGAGGAGGCAGGGGCCCCGGCTCTAGCTCTGGCCCAGCTAGACAGGGACCCACCTGAGGCTGCGCGAGCGGGGACGCATGGCTGGCGACTGGCGGCCCTCCTCGTCCGGGACGCTCTCACTGCTGAAATGCTTCGTCAGGAAGTGCAGCTCATCGGCCGTGGGCTGGAAGGGCAGCTGGTGCAGCTTCTCCTGGGACGAGCAGGAGGACTAGGGAGGATAAACAGAGAGGTAGGTCAGCGCAACCTGGGGAAGAGCAAGCTTGTCTGGCGCAAGCCCCCCCACAAACCCCACTCTGCTGCCAGGACCCCAGAGAAGCCATGTCAGGAAGTCCTTCTTGGGGTCACTGCCGCCCCCTGCACAGGAATCCTTTTCCTGAGAGCCGTGAAAAGCAGACACCCTGGCTGGGGGGCCCCAGGTGGGGGGCACCTGAAGCAGCTTCCCCCAGCGGGGCCCTCTGAGGACGTGGAAGTGGAGCCCGGGAGACTGAGGACACAGGCACAAGAGTGGTTCTGGCTGCTCCCCAGCAGGGCCTTCCTGGCTGCTGGCTCTCTGCATCTGCCAGGCCGGGGGCAGCCTCAAGGGGCGGCTGTGGTGCAGCACTCTCCCCCCCCCAATTGCCTGCCCATCCATAGTCACCCTGGGCAGTGTGCCCACTGCAGGGGATTTCCTTTAACTGCTGAGGGGACAGCTGTCGGGGGGGGCAGAGGGTGGGAGTGGGTGATCAAGGCCACTTGGGACAGATCTGGCAGCAGCAACAGAGTCCAGTGGAAAGAGGAGATATTTTTATCCCTGGGACCAAAGGGAGCTTTGAACACTGCCCGCTGACTCAGGGATCCACGTGATGGGTAACTCCAGCACCTCCCCAAGGGAGGGTCTGCCTGGCCCCCTGCATCTGGGCCTCCCCCCCCCGCCCTCACTCCGGCTCCAGCACTGTTTGGCCCTTTCCTCTTCCTGAGGGTTAGCCGGGGCCCCCCGCGAGCTGGGCATCCAGCACTCCTGATCTGAGCGCTCAAGCCTCTCTCGAGTCTGGGGCTGAAGGGGCTGCCTCTCCTTGGAGGCCCGGCCCCCCCCACTCCCTCTGGGCCCAGCTCCCCGGTGATGCCGGCCCTGCTGCTCGGGCTGTGGCTCCTACATGGCCTCCCAGGGCCAGCCTTGGAGCCGGACTAGCGGGGCCTCTCTTGTGTCTGCCCTCCATTCCTTCTATTGGGAGCTCCCTTCTGCACCCAAGGTTTCGTGTTCCTCCTTCCTCTGGGTCGGCTCACTCGGGAGGTCGTAGCTCCTGGGCCCCAACAGGCTACGCCGCTTCCAACAAGAGCTAGAGATGTTCTGGCGACCTCCCACCCTAAGGCCACTGGCCACTGACCCGAGTCACCCGAATCCCCAGCAGCCTGGAAAGCAGCCTCTGCACGGCTGATGTGCACCCATGGGACCCGAGAGAGGCGAGAAACTCCAGAAGACCCCCGGCAGCTCCCAGCGGGCGTCCCCCACCTGTTAGACAGACTCAGGGGCTCCAGGGCTGGGCCGCGGGAGCGCCACGCCGCCTCCTGGGCGGTTCCCAAGCTTCCAGGGTTGCGGCAGCGTTCTTACATTTCTTCTGGGAGACTGTGGCCCCCCATGTGACCCGTGGCTTCGGCTTCCTCCTCACCTCTGGCCTGAGAGGGGGCGGCCCACTTTCCCTCCTCTCTGCAGGTTTTCAAACTTGGCTCTGAGGAGTCTAATTTCTGATCTGAATTCGTTCCTGTTCCTCCTTTCAAAAGCTCGCTGTCTGTCCTGGAGCATCCTGAGCTTGTCGTCTCCCAATTCTGCCCTTCAGCAGCTAAGCCCGGCTCATCCTGCTGAACGTTTCACTGCATCAGCATCTCCCGAAGGTCCTGCTTCCTCCTCGTGCCCCGACGACCCTCTCCGAGAGCTTCTCTGAGGGGGCACTTGCCCAGCGGAGCGGCCTCCTCGGCCTCCGCCCGGCCCCGAGTGTGGGCCCTCCAGCCTCCTTTCCTACACGGTGCGTCTCCCTCTTTCTCTCCGTCTCCAGCCCTCGATTCCCTCTCCACGCAGACGCTACCGGTCCGGCTCCCGTCCCTCTGCTGCCTCTTGCATCCTCAGCTCCCCCCTGATCGCCTCCCGCATCCAGGCTCCGAGTCCATCATCCGACGGGGGGGGGGGGCTCATTAGGAGCAGCTCCCGTGACCACTCGCAGCCCCAGATCCTCTCCTGGATTCCTCCTACGGCCTTCTGACCGCGCCCACAGGCTCAGGCTTGTCTTTCTCCCACCCTTCCCACAGTCCCTTTCCTAAACATCAGGTCTGATCAGGCCCCTTTAGGAGGAGCTCACATCTAGTGGGCACTTACCAAGTGCCCAGCCTGCGCCCTCACAGCCACCCTGGGAAGCAGGCACTTCAATACCCCCATTTTACAGATGCAGGATCACACAGCCAGTGTTTGCTTAAGGGTGGATTTGAATGACTCCGACCCACTACCTTCCCAAGCGGCTCCCACTGCTCTGGAGCCCCGTTTGTGGCCTGAAGCCTTTGCCAGCATGCTCTTCCCACTCCTGCTCACTAAATGCTCCCCCGGGCCACGCACAGGCCGGCCCCACGGCCTTCCTTCCTCGGTCCAGCCTCTGCTGCCAAGCTACGTCCCTGGCCCTGAGGGAGGGGCCCGCGCCACGCTCAGAACCAAGCTCGCCTCTGACGAGGACGAGAAGGAGAGAGGGCGGAGAGTCACGCGGGGGCCTGGGACCCCCTGGGAGCCTGGGACTTACGGAGACAGTGGAGCTAGGGGTGTTGGTTCCATAACCAGAGGAAGGAAGAGAGGCCAAGGACCAGCGCCGTCCATCCGTCCTGTGATAGAGACACGTTAGTGAGACACCACCGCCTGCCACCTGCCTCTGCCCACCAGGGCCCAGGCCACGGGCGGCCCTGGGCCTGGGCACGTGTGACCCCACAGACTCAAAGACTAGCGTCTCCTAGCAGGATGCCATGCCCGGCGCTGGGATGCCCGCAGGCAACGCCCAGGAAGGCACATCGCCTAAATCCAAGGGTCTGCTCCCCACCCCCACATGGCATGTGGCATCTGCCCTCCCCCATTCACGCCTGGGCCAAGAGGCTGACCAGGGCAAGGACAGCCAGGGGGGCAGGAGAGACCCTCGTGTAGCCCCTTCCCTCCCCCACCCTGGAGCCTAAAGTCAGTGGAGGAGGCTGGAGCGGACAGCAGGCCCCCCCGCCGGCCCCCTCTCCCTCCGGGCCGACAGCGGCATCCTCAGGGATTCAGCGAAGTACAAGCCTGAGGGAGGCCCGAGTGCTCGGTGGCGCCCCCCCGGTGCCAGGATCCACAATGCAGCCACCCCCAGAGCAGGGCACCAAACCCTCGAGCCCCACGGCCATCCAGCCGCTGTCCAGGCCCAACAGCCCGGCGCCCGCCTGCCCACACAAGGCCCCTGCCAAGGGGAGTCCGCCCTGAGGAGGCTGACCCAAAGGAGGCCAGGAGGGTCGTGGCAGAAAGGGCCCCTGGCGACGACACCGAGGCCCGCTTCCGGGCCCTGGGAAGGCCTCACCCCCCCCCTCCCCCGAGTTCACCCGGAGCTGGCCCCGACTTAGCCCCAGCTGCCCCAGCGCCCCCATCTTACAGGGGAGGGAAGAGAAAAGCAAGGAGGACGAGGGCCTCCCCTGCTGGCAGACCCAGCACCGCCTTGGCCATGGGGGGGAACCGGAGGGGGGACCCCCCATCCCCTGCTGCAGAACAAGTGGCTTGTTCCCAAATGCCCCAGTTACCTGTCTGCTCTGTGTCCATGGCTGCAGGGGAGAGATTGGACAGAGGAATGAGAACCAAGGCAAAGCAGAGGCCAGCGGGCGGCCGGGTCCCCACCCCAGGCGCCACACCTGCCCGGGCCGAGGTGCCCAGTGTGGCCACAAGGACAAAGGGCCTGATGCCCAGGGCCTGCCCACGGGGGGAGACCGGGGGGCGGAAGCCAGAGCAGCTGACAGCCTCGGCTCATTCGCTCAATGAGCCAGAAAGAGGGGACTCTCGGGCTCCGGCGGGGGTTCTGAGAGGGTGGAACAAGGCGGGTGTGGGGGCTTCCGGGGCAACACGGGATCAGGGGACATGCCCAGGATGTGGCTGCAACCAGAGCGGCTGGGAGAGGGCACGCCCTGGGGCTCAGAGCCTGCAGGCCCCGGGGGCAAACAGTTCTGCCCGGCCTGAGGGAGAGGAGGGGGGCTGGCTGAGCAGGGACCACCCTGTCGGGCAGCGCCAAGGGAGCCTAGCCCAAGAGCACCCTCCTCCCACCGGGCCGCTTACCTGCGGGCAGGAACGAAGGAAAAGTGCGGGGCTGGAGCATTGGGAGAGAAGTTCCGGGGGCTGTCCAGAGGACTACCGCCTGGGGGAAGAAGAGAAAAGCTCGCTCAGCTGGGGGCTGGAGCCCCTCCCCAGCACCGCCCCCAGCCCAGCCTCAGCCCAGCTGGGGAAAGGCCCTGGGAGCCCCGGTCTGCACGGCCCCAACCCCCCCAGGGCCAGTGGGAAGGGCATCTCCGGCAGGGAAGGCCAGGGAACTGGCAGCTCTGGCCCCCGGAGGGGAGGAAGGCCCAGCACCCACTCTAGAATGGGGACGGGGGAGGGGACGTGCTGGAGGCTGTGGTGAGCTGGGGGAGGGGAGGGGCAGGGAGAGAAGAGAAAAGGGGGGGGGGGGGCCATGGGAATCCCTAGCAAGGGGGAGAAGCAAGAGGGAGTAGAAAGACAGCAGTGAGTGCTCCACCAGTGCTCCATCGGGCCAGCTGGCTAGAAACAACATGGCGGCTACTTTTGCCCTCCAGCTGCAGTCTTGTGGTAGAACCTCCCCTCCCGCCCACTGACAGAAACACCAAGGTGCCATGGAGTCCTGATGCTGGAGGCCGAGGACCTGAGTTCAAATCTTGCCTCAGATGATTACCCGTGTCATCTTGGGGCAAGACCACGTGGCCTCGAGGATGCCTTCCAAGCTGACACCCAGCCCCGTGACGCCCCGAGCCACCCCTCCCAGCCGGGCCCTCAGCCTCCACCACAGACAACCGGCCTCTCCCCTGGGCCGGTCCCTCCCTCTGCCCCACGACACCCCCTTCCCCAGGTCTTCTCCAGGGATCCACCTCGGACCCTGACACAGCTGCTCCCCGTCAGCCCGCCCATCTCAGCATCTCAGAAACAGGTGTACCCTCCGGGAGGGCAAAGAACAGGGAGAGCCGTGAGCCGTGCCCGCTGGACCTGAGACAAGCGGGCAGCACCAGGATGCCAGGAAAGGCCGGCGGGGGCCAACAAGAATCCAGGCTGAGCCTTTCACTGCACAGAGGAAGATCCTGGGCCCCTCCAGCTGCGGGGGGACCCAGCCCCCAGAGCCATGGGGCAGCACACAGAGGGAGAGGGAGGGGCCCAGAGGGTGGGGGAGCAGGTCCCACCCTGCCGGACCTGACTCCTGCCCCCTCCTGGTGAAGGGGAGGGAAGAAGCATTCATCAGTGCTTCACACATGGGGCGGCCCTGCCTCGGAGGCTGCTTACCCCCAGTGGGTTGCTCACGCCTGCTCCTGCCCAAGGCCTCCAGGATCCACCCCTTGCTGGGTTCCCAACCCTCTGTGTGATCTCCCTTACCCTCCCCCCCTTGGCTTTTCTCCTCCCTCTAAGGGGGCAGCTGGTGGTCGAGGGGACAGAGAGCTGGGTGACCCCTGCCTCGTAGGGACTCATAAGGGCACCCCCCCAGGGCTGTAGTGAAGCCAATATTCCTGAAGGACTCTGCAAACCTCGGGCGGGCTGTAAATGCTCCCTCTCAGGAATCGCTCGGGGCTCCCTGGTACCTCTAGGCTGAATTGCCTTTCCAACAAGTCAACAAGCATTTATTAAGCACCTCGCCTAGTGGGGGAGACGCCGTGCAGAGAGGAATGGACAGAGAGGGAAGGTCCTGGCCCCGTCCAGGGTGGAAGGAAGCCTGTCTTGCCCACTACAGGCCGGTCAGCTCTGCTGCCACCCCCCCACCTCTGCCAACCAGCTTTGCCTCCTGGAGGCTGACTCAAGTCTCTGCTCCCCCCCCCCCCAGCTAGTTCTGGTTTGTCTCCCCCCAGAATCGAAGCTCTCTGAGGAGGGGGGGAGCTCTACAGTTTCTAGCCCACCTGGGGGGAGCCTGACATACACTTTCACATGATCATCCCTCCACGGAGACTTCCTTGCGGCTTCCCCCTGGTTGCCCCCTCTCCCATCCCAATGGCCAACAAGGCTGCCACAATCTCGGGGCCTTGGCCTCCAGCTGGCCTAGGGCCGGGAGGACCTGAGAGGACCGGAGCCCTCCCAGTTTCTGGCCAGTTCTTCCCAGAAGCAAAAGCTCCCCCTGCACCTGGGGCCCAAATTTGTCCGGCCTGCTGGACAGTCTGACCCCAAAATGGTGCAAAGAGAGGCAGGGGCTCTGTTTCAAGTCCTGCAAGCCCCGCTTCAGCCCATGGGCCCAATCAGCACTGAGGCTGGCCCAGGAGCTCAGGAAACAGGCCCAGCCTGAAGCTGCTCCTCAGCCAGCCCTCCCACTGCCAAGGCTGCAGCCCCCTCCCCAGGCCACTATGGGAAGCACTCCCCTCCCTAGGCTTATGCCCCGATCTCTCCCTACACTCCCCTTTGGAGACCCAACAACACACAGATGGGCAGTGTGGAGCAGGGAAAGCCAGGAAAAGTCAGGCAGGTACCTGGAACGTGCTGGCTCGGTTGTCCCTGGACTCCCCTGCCGGACACTCTGGCCAGCTGTCTCTAGGCCTCCTACCAAGGCAAAGGCAGGACGGCTGGGGACACAGAGGCCCAGGGCCCAGGAACCCAAGGACAGCCAGAAGCTTTCTGGGAACAAGGTCCAACTGCAGGCCAAAAAGTCACAGACTGTTCCCTCCAAGTGAAGGGGACACAAGGGCTAGGCAACGTGGGTGGATGTGGATATTGAGGGCCTGTCCTAGGGCACTGAGATTTTCTCTGGGAGCCCCCCAGAGAAGGGGTCCCCGGGTCAAGGGTACCCTCCCAAACTAGTCACACCCTCCGGGTCATCCCCCAGGACCCGTCTATTACCTCACCCTGCGAGGGCTCCACCTATCCGATCTCTTTTCCAGGCTTTCTTGCCCCCTGCCTCATGCCCTCTCCCAGGAATTCCTACATCAGACGCCTGAATGCCATCCCTGGCGACAGCCCTCACCCAGAGGACCTGGCATCGAGGTCATTTCCCTCTTCAAACTTCCAAGGGGCAAATCCCAGGGCAGAGCCAAGACGGGGCAGTAAGAAAGCCCTCATCCCAGTTCTCTCTTCAAACAGCTCCCCCTCTCACAGATCACAGTCATGAGAGATCGGGGTCTCGGCCTGGGTAAGACTGGGAGAGCCGTGACGTCACCTGAGAAGCCCTGAAAACTTCCAGAACCCCAGAATAGCTCTGAAAACAAGAGTAACAAAGGCCTGGAGCTTAGGACAGCGCCCTTCCCCACTGCCACCCCAGGAACAAAGCCCAGCTTTAACATGAGGGATCAAACTCAAGAAATAGGCTGGGAAAAGGAGCGCATCAACAAACAAAAAAGAACCCGACCATAAAATGCTACTATGGTGACAGGGTGGTGACAAAACAGCTACAAGCAAAGGCTCAAAAAAAGAGTTGGACACAAGCCCAATAAGAATTCCTCAAAGAGCACAAAAATGATTTCCAAAATCACAGAAAAATAGAGAGAGGAAAAATTGGGTAAAGAAAAGAGAGCAAGGGAAGAGAATTATAAAAAAGGGCAGCTTAATAATTAATTAATAGGGCTAGCCAGGTGACACAGTGGATAGAGCACCAGCTCTGGAGCCAGAAGGATGAGTTCAAATTTGGTTTTAGACATTTACTAGCTGTGTGACCCTGGGCAAGTCACTTCGAATATCTCCAAAAAAAGAAAATAAAAAGACAATAGTTTGGCAAAAGAGGTACAAAAATTGACAATTAAAACAATTCCTTAAATATGAACAATTTTCAGATGAAGAAATTAAAACCATCTCTAGTCACATGAAAGAGTGTTCCAAATCACTACTGATCAGAGAAATGAAACTAAGACAACTCTGAGATACCACTACACACCTGTCAGATTGGCTAAGATGACAGGAACAAATAATGATGAATGTTGGAGGGGATGTGGGGAAACTGGGACACTGATGCATTATTGGTGGAGTTGTGAAAGAATTCAACCATTCTGGAGAGCAATCTGGAACTATGCCCAAAAAGTTATCAAAATGTGCATACCCTTTGATCCAGTAGTGTCTTTATTGGGCTTATATCCCAAAGAGAGCTTACAGGTGGGAAAAGGATTCACATATGAAAAAAATGTTTGTGGCAGCCCTTTTTGTAGTGGCCAGAAACTGGAATCAATTGGGGAATGACTGAATAAGTTATGGCATATGAATGTTATGGAATATTATTGTTCGGTAAGAAATGATCAGCAGACACCCAGAGAAAGAACACTGGGAAATGAGTATGGACTATAACCTAACATTTTCACTTTTTTCTGTTACTGTTTGCTTGCATTTTTGTTTTTTCTTTTCAGGTTATTGTTACCTTCCTTATAGATCCAATCTTTCCTGTGCAACAAGATAACTGTATAAATATGTATACATATGTTGGATTTAACATACACTTTAACATGTATGGGACTACCTACCATCTAGGGGAAGAGGTGGGAGGAAGGAGGGGAAAAGTTGGAACACAAGGTTTTGCAAAGGTCACTGTTAAAAAATTATCCATGCATATGTTAAGTATATAAAAAGCTATAATAAAAAAGAGAGAAAAAAAAAAAAAAAGAAACCATCGGCAGGATGATTTCAGAGAGAAGTGAACTGATGGTGAATGAAATGAGCAGAATCTGGAGATCATTGTACACAGCAACATCAATGTTATACAATGATCAATTCTGATGGACATGGCTCTCTTCAACATTGAGATGATTCAGGCTAATTCCAATGATCTTGTGATAGAGAGAGCCATCTAAACCCAGAGAGAGACCTGTGGGAACTGAGTGTGGACCACAACATAGCATTTTTACTTTTTTTGTTGTTTGCTTACATCTGATTTTCTTTCTCATTTGTTTCCTATTTGATCTGATTTTTCTTGTGCAGCATGATAATTGTGGAAATATGTATAGAAGAACTGTATGTTTTAACATATATATTGGATTACTTGCCATCTAGGGGAGGAAGGAGAGTGAAGGGAGAGAAAAATTTTAGAATACAAGATTTTCTAAGGGTGAATATTGAAAATTATCCATATATATATATATATATAATAAAAAGCTTTAATTAAAAAAAATCCCTTAAAAAGCAGGATTAGACAAATGAGAAAAAGGAACATAACAGCTCATGGAAAAAAATAATGCCTTAAAAACTAGAATAGGGAAAGTGGAAAATAATCATCCCGAGACATCAAGAAACAACAAGCACAAGAATGAAAAAAATAGAAGAAAATGTCTCATCAGAAAAAAATAACTGATCAGGAAAATAGATTGGGGAGATATAATTTAAGAATTATTGAACTACCTAAAAACCATGATCAAAAGAAAGAGCATAGATACCATATTTCAAAAAGTTATAAAGGAAACAGCCCTGTATATGAATCCAAAGGCTAAAATAGAAATTGAAAGAGCCTACTGAGCACCATCTGAAAGAGATTCCAAAATGAAAAGTCCCAGTAATACTATAAATTCCAAAGCTTCCATGTTAAAAAGAAAGTACTTCAAGCAGCCAGAAATTCAAATATCACAAAGGCAGTCAGAATCATGTAATATTTAGCAGTTACTACATTAAAGAAGCAGAGTATTTAGAATAGAATACTCCAGAAGGCAAAAAGAGCTAAGATTATAACCAAGAATAACCTACCTAGCAATCCTTCAGGAGGAAAAAAAAAAAAAAGTTATTTAATGAAAGAGGATTTTCAAGCATTCCTGAGAAGAAGGCCATAGTTGAATAGAAAATTTGGCTTTCAGATACAAGACCCAAGAAAAGCTTAAAAAGGTAAACATGAAAGAGAAATCATAAGGGACTCTACAAAGTTGAATTGTTTAGATTTCTGTATGGGGAAATGATACATGTTATTTCAAAGAATTTTGTTATTATTAGGGCTGTTAGAATAATTCTACATAAAGAGCGCATGATAATAACTTGCATATATTAGGATAATCTTTAAAAAAAAAGTCAGATGAGTGAGAATAAAGGATACAGTGGAAAAAGGGGAAAGGGAGAAGAAGAATAGAGCAAATTATCTCCCATAAAAAAGGCACCCAAGGAAGAGCTTTTACTGTGGAGGGGAGGATAGTTAACATTTGAATCTCACTCTCATCTAAATTAATTCAAGTAGGGAAAATACACACACACACACACACACACACACACTCAATTAGGCATCGAAATCTCTATTATACAACACTGAAGTAGAAAGGGAAGGAGATAAGAGAAATAGGAGGTATGATAAAAGGAAGGAGAATAAAGGAAGGCAGTGACTAGAGGCAAAATAGAGGAGGAGTAGGATAAAAAGAGAGGGAAATATAAATGAAAGAAAACAAAATTGAGGGAAATGCACTTAGTAACCACAACTGTAAATGGGATGAACTCATCCACAAAAAAAGAAGCAGATAACAAAATGAATTAGAAACCAATATCCAACAATATGTTGTTTACAAGAACTACACCTGAAACTCAGAGATATACATAGAGTTAAAAATAAAGAAATTGGATTCGGAACAGAAAGTTTTGCAAGGATCAATGTTGAAAAGTTACCCACGCAGATGTTTTGTAAATAAAAAGCTTTAATTAATAAAAAAGAAATAAAAATAAGAGATTGGAAAAGGATCTATTCTTCTTCAGCTGAAGTAAAAAAAAAAAAAAAAAAAAGGCAGAGATAGAAATCATGGTCTCAGACAGAGTAAAAACAAAAATAGACCTAATTAAAAGAGAGAAACAGGGGGAAAAAAAACTACATCTTGCTAAGAAGAATCATAGACAATAAAGGAATGTCAATATAAAACATATATGTACCAAACAGCATAGCATCCAAATTCTTAAAGGACAAATTAAATGAATTACAGGAGGAAGATGACAATAAAACTACACAAACAGCAGACTTCAACTTCACCTTTTTTTAAAAGCTAGCAAATCTAACTATAAAACAAATGAGAACCAAATTGAGGAGAAAAGTAGAATCTTAGAAAAGTTAGATATGATAAATGTGGAAAAAAGTGGGTAACAGGAAAGGAGTATATCTTTTTCTCAAGTGTATATGGTATCCTTATAAAAATTTGATTATATGTTTGGTCATAAAAACCTTACAATCAATGCAGAAAAGTAGTCGTAAATACTGGGGCATCACCAGGACAAACCTGAAGACCGTAAGAGCAAAATTACAAAATATTTTGCACACAAAGACAGATCTAAACAAATGGAGAAATATTATTGCTCATGGGTTACTTATTCAGTGCCATAACATTCAAACTACCAAAAATTAGTTTATAAAGCTAGGAAAAAGTAGTAACAAAATTCATCTGAAAGAGAGAAAGAATATATGAAAAATGCAAAGAAAGGGAGCCTAACAGTTCTACATTCCAAATTATACTACAAAGGGATAATCATCAAAACTTTAATCACTGGCTAAGAAACAGAGTGGTAGATCAATGGAATAGATTAGGTACATAATACACAGTACCAATAATCATAATAATATATAGTATGATAAACTCAAAGATCTAAGCATTTGAAGAAAGAATTCATTATTTGATAAAAATTATTGAGAAATTGGAAAGTTTTGGCAGCAAACCAACATCTCATACTATATACCAAGATGAAATCAAAATGGGTACAGGATTTTGACATTTTGATATCAAAAGTAAATTGGGGGGGGCAGCTAGGTGACTCAGTGGAGAAAGCACCAGCCCTGAATTCAGGAGGACCTGAGTTCAAATCTGATCTCAGACACTTAATACTTCCTAGCTGTGTGACCCTGGGCAAGTCACTTATACCCCAGCCTTAGAAAAATTAAAAAAAAAAAAAAAAGTAAACTAGGGGAGCACAGAAAAAGTTACGTGTCAGATCAATGGATGAGGGAAGAGTCTGATGGCCAAGTAAGAGGCAGAGAAAATAAAGGGATGTAAAATAGATTATATTAATTACATGAAATTACAAAATTTTTACACAGACAAAACTAATACAGTCAATATGAGAAGGAAAGCTGGAAACTAGAAAACATTTACAAGTTGCTCCGATAAAGGCTTTCTCTCTCAAACATATAGGGAACTGACCCACATTTATAAAATTAAGAGCTATTCTCAAATTGACAAATAGTTAAAGGATATCGACAGGTAGTTTTCAGAAGAAATCAAAGCTAACTATAATTTACATAAAAATGTACTAAATCACTGCTGATTAGAGAAATGAAAAATACAACTCTGAGGCACCATCTCACATCTATGTGACTGATTAACATGACAGACAAGACAATGACAAATGCTGGAAAGGATGAGGAAAAATTGGGACACAATGCACTGTTGATAATCATGAACTAGTCCAACTATTCGGAAGAGCAATTTGGAAATGTAGAGCTATATTCTTTGATTTATTAATACCGCTACTAGGTCTGTATCCCAAAGAGATCAAAGAAAAGGGGAAAGGACCTATTTGTACAAAAATATTTAAAGCACTGTCAGAATTGACAGTTAAGGGAATGCCATCAATTAGGAAATGGCTAAACAAATCATGGGAGAGAACTGGGTTGGAATATTATTGTGCTAAAAGACATGCCAAGGACAATGGTTTCAGAAAAACTTGGCAAATCTTATGTGAATTGATGCAAAATGAAATGAGCAGAGCCAGGAGAATAGGGTACACAGTAAAATCAATATTAAAATGATCAACTGTGAAAAACTTAATATAATCTGATTAAGACAATGATTGAAGACAACACCAAAGGACCCATGAAGAAAACGTTCTCCACTTCACAGAGAGAACCGGAAAACTCTGAATGCAGACTGAAATATACTATTTTTCTTGCTTGTTTGTGTTTTCACTTCTGCAAGATAGCTAATATGGAAATGTATTTTGCATGATTTCACATGTATAATCTATAGCAGATTGCTTACCTTCTGAGGAGAGAGGGGGAATTTGGAAATCAACATTTTTTAAATGAATGTTTAAAAAATTAAATTCAATTGGAAAATATGTAATGAAATAATATTAAAAAACAAAACAGTTTTCAAGAGCTGACTCCGGTAGCGCTGAGCCCAGACTCTTACCAGGTGACCAAGGGTCAGTGCCACATGTGGGGCATCTGAGCACTCAGGTCCTCTCACATCCTACCAAGTAGCAGACCTAGGTCTGTAAATGTGGCAGTCCCCATTGGACTTTAAGCTTTTTACACTGAAGACACTTAGAAGTTTGACATGTAGGTTGCAGGCTCTCTGGGGGGGATGGGTCCTCGGGGGGCATTTGCAGCCCTCCCAAGAGTCTCCAGTTCTTCCCATGATTCTCTCCTATAGCTCACACATGCTTGGTTTCCTTCGACCTGTGGTTCTCAAGCATGAGCTCCGACTCCTTGTGCCTCCTGGTCACCCCGCCTTGGATATCCCCCTGTGTCTCCTCCTGCACCTCAGAGTCCAGGGCAGGGAGCAGGAAGCCCTTGGCTGAAGCCGTCAGTGGCAAGACAGTGAAAGGGGCAGTCTGGACACAGCCAACATTTGTGGCCAACCACGGCAGCTTGGAAAAGGAGGGGGGGATTCCCCAAAAGAAGTCAGATATGGAACATTGATTCCCCAAAAGAAGTCAGATATGGAACATTTTCTTAAAAATTTTCCCTCCTCTCAGCCCAGAGGAAGGGGCTGTGAAGGCAGGCCATCACTGGGGCAGGGAGTAATTTGGCTTGTCAAAAGGGAACCCAGCGTGGAATTGGAGCTTGGGGGAGGGGGCACATCCCCTCATGGGTATGATGTCTTTTTTTTTTTTTTTAAAGTAAAACAGGGCTTTCCTGTGTATATTCATGGTGCTGAAACCCATGCCTGGGGAGCTCGGGTCACAATCTCATCCCTCGATGGCTTTAGCCTTGTGAGGGGAGCTAAAAGCAAAAGCAGCACCCACCTGTCAGCGTTCTTCTTGGCCTTGGAGGATCCCTCCCCTCCCTTCTTCATTCAGAGCAGCTTACCTGGGTGGCCATGGAGTGGTGAGTGGGGCCGGGGCAAGGTTGGAGAGGTGCTGGATGGAACAATCAGGCTCTTTCGGTTGCTCGTCCTACAACTGCAGGAAAAAAAGAAGAGTGTGAATAGAGCTGGTCAGAGCCTGAGAGGGAGGTCCAGGCTGCAGAGACCCCTCCCCGCTCCCCCACAAGTACTCCGTCCGGCACTCCTGTCCCACGTGACCAACATTGAAGACAGCAACGTGCAGGCCAAAGGGAAGTGAGAGCAGAAACAAGTGGTGAAAAATTAAGGAAATGTGGGGCAGAACAGGGGTCCTTCTGGTACAACCTGAAAATGCCTGAAGAAAGATCCCAACAGGGGATTTAACCCTTATGAAGTGCAGACCCTCCAGGCTCTCCCCACAGAAACACTAAGTGGGACTCCTGGGGTGAGCTGGCTTTGTCTGGGGTCTCCGTAGGAACCACAGGCTTTTTCATCTTCAAGACTGCATGCAAAGTCCCAGGTCTGAGTCTGATCGGGAACACCAGCTGGGCTGGTTGTGAGACAGGGTCCTGGGCCGGGGGACCAGCACACTGGAGTGCGGAGGCAGTGGGGCAGGGACTTGCAGGAGTGGGGAGCTCTCGGTTTGGGGTTCCAGGTCAGAGGGGTCAGTTGAAGTGAAACTAGAGGCACCCCTCACACTCACCAGGATTAAAAGTGCTTACACTATTACTTCTCATTAATAAAACAAAACAACAAAAAAAAAAGAACCAGCAAAAGAGAACCAAAGACACTTACTATGGGAAGACGGGGGTTCATCATCAGAGGAGGGCAGTGAAGTAAAAAATGCTTCTTCTACCCCAAAGAGTAACATCAGAGAATTCAAAAAAGAATTTAAAAACTGAATGATGAAAGACACTAAAAACTTAAAAAAAAAAAAAAAAAATCCAAGAAAAACAAGATAATGAAAAAAAAAAAAGTTAATCAACTAGCAAAAGAGATAGTTTCAAAGATGAAAAAACCTCTTTGAAAATTAGAACTGGGCAAGAGGAAGCCAGTGAGGCTATGAGACACCGAGAAATAACAAGATAGATTATAAAAAATGAAAAAATATTTTTAAAAAAGAATGAGTAAATAGAACTAAATGTGAACCATCTTATAAGAAAAACAACAGATAGAAGAATTGCACATGTTTAACCTTTATTGGATTACCTGCTATTTAGGGGAGGGGAATGGGGTAAAGGGAAGAAGAAAAATTTGGAACATGAGGTTTTGCAAGGGTGAATGTTGAAAACTCTTTTTGCATGTATTTTGAAAATAAAAAGCTATTATTAAAAAAAAAAAAAAAAGAAAAAAAAAAAACAATAGATCTGGAGAACAGATCAAGAAGAGAAAATATAAGAATAATTGGATTACCTGCAAGCTGTAACCAAAAAAAGAACCTTGACACAAGCATGCAAGAACTAATCCAAGAAAATCATCCCTGAGTGATAGAACATATGGGCAAAGTAAGAAATAGACAAAAATCCACTGATCATCACCTCAAAGAGATTCTTTGTGGGAAACGCCTAGGAATATTATTACCAAATTTCAAAACCCCCAGATCAAAGAGAAAATCTTGCAAGAAACAAGGAAAAAACAATTCAAATATGCTGGAGCTACAATTGGAATTGTACAGGACTTAGCAGCAGCCACAATAAAAGACTGCAGATCATGGAATCAGATATTATGGCATTCAAAAGAACTAGACGTGTGGCCAAAAATATCATATCCATAATACTGAATGGGGAAAAAAAAGGATATTCAGTGAAGCTGCAGACTTTCAGGACTTTCTTTCAATCAAATCAAAAAACTTTAACATAGAAGAGCCAGCATTAAAGATTGATTTCAAAAAAACTCAATGTTTTTAAGGTCGAAATGGATAGCATGTGTTTTAAGCAACTGGACAGCACATAAGAGATATTGGGGAAGATTAAAGTAAAAATAGTAATTATGTTATACAATGAGATGCAGAGGAATAACAGACTCAGAAGCATTAGAGGGACGAGAAGGATTTGTAGTTCTTTCTGAAAACCTACTCACATCGGGAAGGGGTTAAATAGGCAATACTATAAATGTGTGTATGTGTGTGTGTGTGTGTGTGTGTGTGTGTGTGTGTGTGTGTGTGTGTGTACATAGCACCCTCCAAAATGTCCTTATTTATTTAAGGGGGAGGGATGGGCAAGGGGGAAGCAAAGGAGGGGGGAAGAAGACAAGGGAGAGATCCTGGGTGGGGGTGGAGATTAATAGCAGGGCAAATTAAGGAGTAGAATTAAAGGAAAGAGTAATCAGGGATAGGAAAGATGTGTGTATATGTATCTATATATGTACACATAAATAAATCCTTATTTAACTATAACCTGTTTGGGGGTGGGGGATGAAAGGGGAAAAAAAAGAATAAAAGTAAAAAAAGCAGAGAACAAAAGAACAACCTACAAAGAAGTAAAGCAAAGATGGACACTGATGAATATAATGTCTTCTACTATCATATATCCTTTCTTGAACTGGTAACTGAACTGATTATATATTTTGAACCTCTCGATGTTCTGTTGGGCACATGACAATGTTCTGTTTTGTCTTGTTTTGTTTTTATTTTCTGTTTTTAATTTTTTTTAATAAAATAACATTTTTTTAAAGGGAAGGAAGGGCTTGAGTCCAATGTTATAGAAAAGTCAGCTGATTCTCCAGAACTCAAGCCCAGGTCTGAGTCCCAAGTCTGGCGTTTTCTCCCAACTGCCAATAGGACAGTGTGTCATTAAGCCAACAGGACAAAGCTAACCAAGCAGGCTCCTAATGCTCAAAAACAGGAAAAGGGAGCACGCACCAACTCTGCCAATCACCATTTCCTACCGAAGTGTGACTGATGCAATACAGTCGCCCCCAGGAACACACCCAGAGAGCCCACCCGGCCACGTGCCAGTCTCCTTGCCAGCTGCGGACCCCAGTTACCAACCCCTCTGGTGAGCCCCCAGTCACTGACCCAGCAAACATCCAAGACAGAGGCGAAGGATCTGCACATGCAAAAATATTCACAAAAGCTGTTTGCGGTGCCAAGATTGGCAAGTAAGGGAGCGGCTATCAACAGGGTAATGGATAAAAGCAAACTGGTATACGGTGGGATGGAATGAGACGGTTTCAACCAGGGACAGAGAAAAGTAGGCAGAAGCAGAACAACTTCTACAAAACACATCGTGAAAACAAGCGTGGAAGACAAGAACTCCCATCAGCTCCAGGACCGGGGCGATTCCCCAGGACTCACGATGACGCCAACCCCGGCCCACTTCAAGACAGAAAGCTGGGGGACGAGCGCGCAGACGGGACAGTATTCAATCTGTACAGGGACAATGCGGGAATTTATTCTGCTTGGCCATGAACGTTTATTTTTTTTTGTTTTCTGTAGTAGGCTAAGTATGAGAAAAGATAAATTCTTGCTAACTGAAAAAAAAAAAAAAAAAAAAGTAGTCCCTTTCCCTCTGTCAGCCCCCGTTTCCTCCCATGTTAAAAGAGGGGGCAGGACTTGATGAGCTCTGAGGGCCTTCCCAGCCCCTTTGATCAATCAATAATCACCACCCATTAAGGGCCCCTGTGTTCACGCTGCGCCCTCTCTGCTAAGTGCCAGATTAAAAGCACCATCAGCTCATGCAGCAGTGAAAAGTGGGGGGGAGGGGGAGAATAAGCTGGGCAAAGGAAGGCCAGGGACTCTCCGAGATGGAGCCGCAGCAGAAGGCTCGGCGAGGTCGGCCTTCGTCCTGCGCGCTCCCAGCGAGTCCTGCTGCCAGCCCATGGCAGCTCGGGAGGACCTCGCCTAGAGCGTGGCCATCACCCCGGCAGGAAGGTCAGGAAAGAGCCTGGGCACCAGCTGGCAGCTCTCGCCAGGGCTGAGTCACAGCGCCGGGACGGGCAAGGCCATCACAAGAGCCCTCGGAGCCAGCGAGACTCTGAGTTCGAATTTGACCGGGGAGGCTTCCCCGCTGCCGCCTGTCTCAAATATAAAACTAGGGGGGGCAGGACTTGACGGGCAAGGTCCCCTTTGGCTCAAGTTGTGACCCCCACTAACCTGCAACCTCCCAGTTTCAGCATGATTCCTCTTCGTCCTTCTCGGCTCGGGATTAAATCTGCCCTCGGAGGCAGAACAGAGAAAGAAAAGGACGAGGGGGGAGGTCAGAGCCCCCTCTATCTGCCCCCCACCTCTGCTTAGCTCCAAGTAGGGCCCACGGGTGCAGCTGGCGTTCCCAGAGCTCCGATGGTCTCACGAACTGGCGTGTGAGCCGAGTCTTCAAGGAGGAGAGACTGAGCCAGGGAGGATAACCAGGTCAAAGGGGCAGCGGCAGAGAGACTGACAGAGAAGGCCGGGGGACCGGATCCTGGAGTGCGAGTGGGAGACCACTCAATTATGCTGAGACCGAGTCACAGAGAGCTCTAAAAACTAAACCAAAGAGCTTACGGGGCGGCTACGGCCGGGTCCGTTAGGAGATCTGGGAACAAGGCAGGAGAAAGGCAATGAGAGCCTGAGCTGAGCGAGGAGCAGGTGGGAGACAGACCGAAAGCAGGGATGGGATCCGGCGAGCGACCGGATGGGTGGCCCGAGGGAAAGGGAAGGGTCCGGGCCACGCCAACGTCCCAAACTGGGGAGGCTGGGGCCACGGCACCTCTGACATCAAAAGGGAAGTGTGCAATGGGGAGGGGAGACAATGAACTCGTGTTTAGACAGGTCGAGTTTAAGGTGTCTCCAGGGCACCCAGATTAAATGCCCAAGAAGTAACTAGTGAGGCAGGATGAAAGCCAGGGGCCCCAGGGTCTGCCCAGAGGGAAGATGGGGAGGGAGCCCTAGGAGCCGGGAGCACCTAGAGTTACGAGTCACGATCGGAGGAGGACCAGAGCCACACAGAGCACCAGGAGACATTCATGTCACGAAAACCAAAATCTAAGAAGATTTAATTCAGAACCTCTTGGACTTGCCCAATTTAATAATTTCCTAAGTACAAGAGGGGGCTCCTCTTCCTTGGAACACTTGGAGCACGGGCATGTTAGTCATACAATAAGGGACTCTTTTTCCTGGGTGGGGCAGACAAGCAGCCCCTCTCCCAACTTTCCAAAACTGCGGTTTTCTGATTCTGCGACAGGGGAGTGTCTCGTCCCGGGACATTCAGGCTCGCCACACAGGGAAGCACGGAACAATGGCAATACCCAGCATCGACAAGGACACGTTCAGGGGGCCCGCACAAGCTGGCCGACGTCACAAGCACAAACCCCTCATTGTGGAGAACGCGACCAACAAACCAAAGCGGAATCACGACTCCCGCAGGTCCGGCTGCTGCCCCCAATTACCCAGACACAACAGCGACCCACTGACATGGTGGTGACACCCCGAGCCGACGTCACAGGTAACAGCCGAGAGCTGAATGTCACACCAGAGTGCCCAGGCGAGGTGCTTGTCCTGCCCCAGACCATCTGTCGTTCTCCTGCCCTGGAGGCTCATAGAACCCCTCAGCTGAGATAGAGGAAAAAGGGAGGGGGATGAAGGAAATGAGCCAGGAAGAGGAGAAAGGGGGAGTGTGGCTAGTCTCTGGAGGGAACCCCAGAGCTAGGTGTGTGAGCAGAAATGGTACCCAGGGGCTGGAAGCTCAGTGGGCCAGCCTTGGAAGTTCTTAAGTTCTCCTGGTCAGCCCACCTGACGTTTCCACAAGCTCAGCAGGAATCCAGGGGTAGGGCTTGTGGTAAGGACCCGCCTCTGGGGCTGGGAAGGGGGAAAGCGCGGAGATGTTGGCTGAGGTCTTGGTACATCTTCCTGGCCCTCCTGCCCATGCTGAACAGCCTCCCTTCTGCTCCAAAGTCCTTCCAGGCCAGCCTCCCATTCCCCAGAGCCCACCTCTGCTCCTCTCCAGGGCTCCTGGCTGGCAATAGTCCAAGGACCACAGCTTCATAGATTGAGAATGAGAACAGACCCTCCAAGGAGGAAAGGGAGACCCTGGGAGAAGCTCACTGATGGGTGCCAGAGGGGGGCTCTGCGCCCGGGTTTTTACCAGAAGGCTCCTCCGCTGGGGTACGTCACTTCCTGGGCCCTTGGGGCCGTCTCCTGCCCTGGCTGCATCCCACAGCTGGAACGCTGACCCTGGAAGGCTCCACTCCCGAGGCCTCCAGGAGGCTTTCTTCCCCGGGCGCTGATTCATTTTTCCTTCTGTACTGCCGGGGGATGACCCGGCCGGGCCTAACCAACCTGGGGAGGGATGCGGCCCATTCTATCCAAAGAACACGAGGGCTCCCCCATCATCTGTAAGCGAGGGCCTCCTGCCCCCCACATGGTGCCGGGCACCTAGCAGAAGCTCGGGACGACTGTCTGACACCCCTGCGGCTACGCCTTAGCCCGTCCCCATGGGAGAGCCGGCCCACTCGTCCAGGGTCATTCTTCTGCCCACACACCTGAAACCAGGGCTGCCCTCGGCTCCCAGACATGCGGAGGGGCCCCAAGCTGCAGCTGAGCAGAGGCGGCCCCTGGTCCTGAGCCGATGGAGAAGCAGGATTCCTGGCTCGGGCTACCGCTTTACTGAGGAACAGAAAGAAGGGCAGGGCCTGCAGAGAGGCCCCTCGGGAGGGTGGCCCAGCCAGCAGAGAGGCCCCTTGTCCCTGACACCCCCCCCCCCCCCCCGGGCGTACGAGCGGAAGCCGCTGTGCCACGCTGTCTGGAGGGCCTGGCTCCTTCCTACCTTTTGGAGCGCCGGAGTCTGCTGGCGGGCGGCAGGGAGAAGTTGGACAGCACCGTCCACGAGTCAGACATGGCAGGGCAAGGGAAGCAGCCCAGCAATGGCCGGGGAGGAGCTGGAGCCAGAGCGATTCCCAGGGCCCAGGGCTGTTCCGTCAACATCTGCCCGCGCTGCGGCCCAAGGTTTGGGCAGATGGGGCCCCCGAGGCCCGCGCTCAGCGGCTGTGGGGCAGAACCTGCAGGAGCTACCGGGGCTCCAGCCCATTCTGCCGGCCTGCCCTCCCGGCTCTAACAGAGCCCCTCCCCACACTGGGCAGGGGTGGGGCCGGACCGGGGATGAGACAGAGGGACCTCCCCCCCCAACCCCCCAGGGGCCATTCCCCAGCCTTAGCACTCAGGATTCACAGCCCGCCCCACCCCCAACACATTAGCATGCTCAGATCAGCTAATCATCTCCCAGCACAAGATCGATGGAGACAAGGAGGACTGGGGCTGGTGGAGGGGGTGGGGAAGAATCTCCTCACCCCCCCTCAGGAAGAAAGTCCCTTGGGAGTCTTTCTTCCTCCCAATCCCTATGATCTGCCCCCCCCCCCCAGCCTTGGCCCTTCCCTGCCCAGCTAGAAGCCCAATCTCCCCCCAGCGGTGTCCTCTCTACTCCAACACTGCCTGGGGGCCTCGGCCCTTGCCCTCAGGAAGTTACCGCCGACTAGAACAAAACCCTCAGAAAACTACACGGGCGAACCGACAATCAGTGAAAAAAGAGACCGAGGCCAGACTTCATGGTCAGCACCCTGCCAGTCAACTGACCACGAGCTTGCTCTGCTCTATGTAAACTGGGAAGGACGGGACCCAGAATCCCCGAGGCTCAAGCCCACAGACCAGAGAGGGAAGGCCCCAGGCGGGACGGCCGAGGTACCCTGCCCCCCCCAGCGCGGAGGCGTGGCCTGGGGAAGAGGGTCTGAATGCCAGAGGACTTTCTGTTTGGTCTGGGGGGGCCAGGGAGCCCCGGGATCCCCCGAGCAGAGATGGCGCCCCATTCTTCAGAAAAGTCAGCCCTGGGCTGGGCCCGCGGAGGGAGCCGAGGAGGCCCCAGAAGGCCATTTCAGGGGGGCAGCTGAGAGGAGCCAGCAGCCGTAGCCAGAGGGAAGCGCAGGGACGGGGGCAGCTGGTCCGGTGCTGCCCGGGGAAAGAAGCACTTGGCAAACAGGAAAGGGCAGTTCTGCTTTGGCCGGGACGAGCCCGCCTTGTCTCTGGTTACATCCGGCTCAAGATGTCCAGCGGGCAGTCGGCGCTACAGAGGAGCATCGTGGGAGCCGGGAGCTCACCAGGCACAATAGGGGAGGGAGAGAAGGCCAGGGCAGAGGCTGAGGGGTATCCAGGTGAGGGGGCTGGGGAGGGAAGAGGAAAGCCGGGAGAGCATCCATCCAGAGCGTCAGGGCCTCCAGAGCTGAGAGAGCATTTTCAGGGGGAGCCTCTGCACTTGGGGGCAGGAAGCGGGGCTGTCTGTCTAACCAGGGACAAGACAGCGGACAAGAGTGAGCCAGGAGGATGAGAGGCTGGGGGGGGGCTCAGAGGAGCCCCGAGAGGTGAGAAGGGAGACAGTGACTATAGGAAGGGCTGCCTTCCTGCAGGGAGGGCCCAGTGAGAGGAGGCCCCTCGCGGCACACGGGCGGCCCATGCTTTCCTACACCTCTGTTCAACAGTAAGAAAAGGAGAGATGGAGGCGGGTGGGGAAAGTCATCTGAGACCCCGCTGGCAACGGCCCCAAGCGCACGGCCGGGCAGTCCCTGAAAGAGGCTTTAGGGCCCAGACTTCCCATCAGGAGGAGACATGACTGTGGAGGGGCCAAAAGCGGACAGTTCTCAGAATGGATTCCACCTGCCAAGGCACGTTTGGTCACTCAGCCCTCGTAATGAAGGGAAGGGGAATCGGCCTTGACTGAGTGCCTCCTACGCGCCAGGCTCTATAGCGAGATTATCTCCGCTGCTCCCGGCCACAATCCTGGGAGGGGCTGTCATCATCCCCATTTTACAGTTGAGGAAACTGAGGCAAACAGAAGTGAAGGAACTTGTCCAGGGTCCCGGAGCTGGGCCGTGCCCGAGGTCCAGCACTCTCTCCACTGGACTACCGAGCTGCCTTTCAGACAAACCTTAGAAGTAACTAAGCCAAGGGGTAAAGGAGGGAAGAGCAGCTGTCTCTGAAGGAGGTGGATGGCCGGAGACCAGCAGTTGGTAGCAGAGATGTCCAGAAAGGCAGGGGCCGGGCCTGGAGCTGCCCGCCGCCCCTGGCACCTCTGCCAACCGCAGCCAGCCCATCCTCCACCCCACTGCCAAAGTGAAGCCTGGGCCAGGTCACCCCCAGCCCGTGGCTCCCGATCAGAGCGCCTAAGACTCCTCCCTCCCTCCTCATTCTGGCGCTTTGGCACGGTTGAATATTTCTAATACATCTCAGGGGAAGTGTCCTTCGCCTGCTGTCTCCTCCGTTAGCCGGGAGCCCCTAAAGGCCGGGCGTGTTCTTTGCTTCCTCTGTATTGCCAGGCCTTCGTGGAGGCCTTAATAAATGCAGACTTCGGAACCTTTCCCAGCCTGACCAACCACGGGGAAAGGCCAGAAGGTCTGCCCCGTCGGCGTCCTCAGGCTGCAAGCCCGTCTCCTTCTGGCTCAGCTTGTCTGGGCCCCCACCGGAATTCCAGCCCTGCTCCCCACTGCACAGAACGAGAAGCTGGGGCCGGAGGCGAGAAGCGGCTGGGATGGGAGTACCCTGGCCTTTGGAAGCCCCAAGGGTTCTCCTCCCCTCCCCCCAAACCAATGGCCCTTCCCCAATCACCATCACTTTTATGGCCACATTTCCAGGCCCAGCTAAGTATTCCCAACATCTGTCAAAGACAGATTTGCTTATAGAAGACAAACAGATGTGCCCTTGACCCCTTCCCTCCCTCTAACCATCTGGCCCTCTCTGGCTTCCTGTCCTCCCAGAGAGTAGGAATGGCTGATTGACAGAAAAAGCAAAGTGCTCTCGAGGAGCCCAAGGCCTGATGGAGGAAAGCTGAGAGGAAGCTTCAGCTGCAAGTGAGCTGGAAAACCTCAGAGGTTCTGGGGCAGAGCAGATGGATATGCGTCTTCTCCCAAACCGCTGCTCCCATTAATACACCCGTATCGGTTTATGATGCTGGGTCATGGGACTCAGGGAATGAAACCGTGCTTGTTGCCAGGCCTCCTCTTTCCAAGGGTCACCTGCCTGGGTGGCAGCTGGGGGCCGGGCTCGAAGTGGGGCCAGGAGTCTTGTGTGAAATTGTGGGCGCTTGTGGCAAGGAAGGAAAAATGCATGGCAACGGCTTTGGCAGAAAGAGGGAGGCTGGGAGCAGGGGAGAATAAATGAATTTAGTTCTGGGCACAGTTTGGGACACAGAATGTCCCAAAAGCAACGTGGCACAGGCTAAAACATGGCAGAGACAGATTGGCAGAGAGAAGCCCCGGGGAGCCGAGGAGGTCACCAGGTAAGAAAATGAGAAGGACACAATCTTGGGGAGTGCCCCCGATTGGGGCGGGGGGGGGACACTGATGTGAGTGACCAATCAACAGAGAATCAGCTGGCCCCCAAACAAGAAGGTCCAGGAGAGAGGCTCAGCAGGACCTTGCTGTTCCGGGGAGTGGGATCAGGGGCCTTCTGTGGACAAGATTAGGTCCTGGTCCTCCCAGCTCCAAGTCTCAACTCTGACCTCTGCCAATGTCTTCCTGTTCTCCTGTTTCACTGGCACTGAAACTGCGCCAGGGGATCAGTCGGGAAAGGTCAGCCCTTTCATCTGACCACTTACGCAGTAACCTGAGAGGGATGAGGGCGGCCAGGCCCCCCCCACTGCGTGGGCAGGATGTCACTGGAAAAAGGGCATCCGTGGCTCATGGAGCGCGGCACACGTACGTCCTCTCATGTGTCACCAGCACAGCTCGGAAGAGCCGAGGAGCTCGTGCCTTTGTGCTGTCCATGTACGCATCCAGCCGGAGACGGTGGCAGGGCTCACTGGCCCAGAGAGATGCGAGGCCAAACTCTGCCCACTCACCATACACCAGGCTTGAGGCATTTCTCCTGGTCCTGCCCAGGCCCCCAGAGAATGCCCATGGCACCAGGAGCGCTCAGGGCCCCCGGAGAACAGCCCTCAGGCCTCGCTTCCATTTCCAGGTCTCCCAGCCCTGCCTCTCTTGTCTCCATGACTGCCCACAGACAGAAGCTGGGCTCCTCAGCCTCTCTGAGCCTGTAGCTGGTCCCCCTCGGGCCCAGACCTCCTGAGAGCCAGCCCCGGGTAGCGGGCTCCTCTGGGGAGAGGCCGAAGGAGCAGCCCTGGCACAGGCACTAGGAGCCAGATGTGTGGCTCAGATCTGTCAATTCCCTTCAAATTGCTCCTCCAGGAAGTCTTCCCTGATCGCCCCTCACTCCCAGCCCAGCTGCTGAGGCCTCCCAGTTTCTATCTTGCCTACACCTACTTCCACAATTGTGGAAGGGCTGATCCTCCATTGAACTTGCTGAGGTCCCACAAAAGCAGGGGCTGGGGGAGGACTGGGTCAGAGCCAGTGTGAGGAGCAAGGAAGGACCGAAGCCAAGAGGAAGGGGAGACGTTCTGTGGGGGATGCTGCCCCAGCAGGGGAGGAGGGGAGGGAGAGAAAGCCATGCTGAAGGAGGGCAGCCAGCGTGGGACGGCCCATCCTCACCTTTTCGTCCGGTGCCCACTCAGTGCTGGGCATGCACCGGGCTAAGTGATTTACCAGCAGACTCTCCTAGATCCTCACAGCCCCTGGGGGCCGGGGCAGCCCTTTGTCCGCCATTCCACTCCTCGACGCTGGGCAGCTCCCCCCATCTCGAGACCTTTGGACAAGGTAGCACCGAAGAGCAGCGGCGCGCTTGAGGTCAGGATTAGAGGGGCTCAGCGGGCACTACTTCCCAAACACTCTCAGTCCGTCCTCCTCCTGCCAGGCCGGGCCCCTCCCCAGAGTCTGTTCGGTAAGGAGTGGCTGTCCACTCCATTGCCTGTCCCGGTCTGGACACTCCTCCCAGGGGGCTCTGCTGCTCCCTGGGCCTGACCCAGCCGGAGCGCAATCCTGCGTTTATAGCAAAAAGGTGAGAAACAGATCACGTAGAGAGGGAACAGATTTCCAACCATTTGACATTTTGATATCATTTTCCTAACTGAAAGTCTATTTATCCTCCTGGGTATTGATTAATGTCAGGCCTGCACTAAAACTCAAAACTACTTTCCGCGCCTTAGCGTCCTGTGAGGATCTTCAGTAATTCTTCGTCCCCAGGGACTCCCTCCTTTATCTGGACGGCGCACGGACCACCCTCCTCGAGAGCAAGCGCTCCCTCTTTATCCCTTGATGGATCACTAATAATCGGAGGATTTTCAGACAAAGTTCTCTTTACCGCTGCGTTTTTCAAAGCTTCCTTTATGATCTTGGCAACTTTGGCACAGCGTGAGGCGCTGGGGAACTAAAGTAAAAAAGAGGAACATGCCCTTCCTTCAAGGAGCTGACATTTTATTGCAGGGGAGGGAGGAGGGACAGGGCATTCCCCCAAGTGGGGGCGAGTAATCAGGAAGGGCCTCCTGTAGGAGATGGGGACCAAACCTGGGGAAGTCGGGGATTCCCAGAGCCAGGGGAGGAGTCAGAACATGCCAGAAACGGGAGGACCAGCAGCACTAACAAGCATCTCTGAGGAATCCCGACTGGGTTGGGAGGGAGGTGAGAGCTTGGGAAGGAGAGAAGGGAGCGTGTTCACAAGGCCACCCAGAGGCAGACCGGGGAGCCGAAGAGGGCTCGGCTCTGGCGGCCTGGGAAGGTGAGCTCTAGGTTAGACGCCTGGAGTTCGAGATGCCTCCGGGGCAGCCGGTTTGTCAGTGATGGTGATACGGTTCTGAAAAGTCAGGAGGAAGATGGGGGACAAGACCTAGAGATCGGCAGCAGGTCATTAAATTCATGGGGACTGATGACGTCATCGAGGAAGGAGAGAGGGACAAGGGGCCAGAGCCTCGGAGACACACCCACGGTTAGTAGGTACAGCCCAAAAAGATGCCCAGACGAGGCCAGAAGAGGAGGATCAAGAAAGAGCAGGGGCTCCAACTCAGACGGGAGACAGTGTCCAAGAGGGGAACGGGCTGACTTACGGAGCAGGACCGTCTATAGCCACCCGAAAAAGTGCCCATAATCCCTACTAACCGAAGAAATGCAAGTTCAGTTCCGAGGTACCGCCTCACCCTCTCAGGCTGGCTGAGACGACAGGAAGAAGTTATAGAAGTCAGAGGGGACGTGGGAACCCTGGGACGCTGGCGTTGTGAAAGGGCCCGCCACGCTGGGGAGCAGTTTGGAGCTATCAAATCTGGGCACACCCTTGGATCCAGCTGGCTCTCAACCCTCAACAAGCCACTTCCCCCAGTCTGCCGTCAGTGTGCAGATGCCCAAGTATACAGGCGGAGAAAGCCTCAACCAGGTGTGCAGAGGGCCAACAGCAGGAGTGACACACCTGAGCGGCTGCTCTAACTCCAAGAGGACAGTCCGGGCCATCAGGAGGCACGGCCGAGGCCGGGGTCTGGCGCGGTAACCTGACTCCACCCTCCCACTGAGAAGCCCCCGTCGCAGCGGGATGAAGGGGTCTCCCATCCCCCGTGGCCACGGGACCCCCCCCCCCCCACGACATGTCGAAGGGTGGTCAGAGAGCCCCCGGGTCTCCCGGGACAGAGCAGCAGCCCTCCCCTTCCCTCCAGGCAGTTCTCAGCGGCCTCCCGGCCTCCCTTCTCATGGCTCCCAGAGAGGGCCGACGAGTACTAGCCAAAGACGCAAGCATAAAGTTCTACAATTGCTTTACGCCCATCAGAAAGACCCCCGGAGGCTGGAGCTAGAGCAGAGCAGGCTGTAGATGAGGACCCTGACAACCAGGATCAGGGAAGAACCAGAGGCAAAATTCAAACCCTGTCTCCTCCACCCACCGGGCCACGCAGCAGCAGCCCACTCCCTCCCCCACCGGACAGAAAGTCCTTCAAAGCCTCCGGCACTGTCCCAGGTTCCTCGGCTCCTACACAGAGCTCTGCACAGCCCAGTCTCCAGCCGTTTGCCGGGACGGATGAGGGCCCGGGGCAGAGGGGCTCTCTCTAACCTGCTCCTTGACCACAGATTCAGAGCCTCGGAGGCGACGCTCTTGTGGAGCACGGGTGAGTAGCAATGGCTGGCTAAGCAGGGAGGGTCTTGCCTCAAGGCCAAGTCCGTCACTCCACGCCACCTCCTTGGCACATTTAATTGGACACAACTACTTTCATGACCTCGCGGGACTCTACAGACCATATCCTGAAAGCTGGGGAGCAATGGGGTCACCGAGGGCCAGCCCCTCACTTTCCAGACGAGGAAACTGAAGTGCAGCCAAGGGGAAGACTTGCCCAGAGTCACCTAATGGAAGGCTCCTCCATGATCTCAGTCACTGGGGGGCTGCTAGACTAGTGACATTAAGACCCCAGATCTCCTGTAGCCACACCATCCCTCCCCCATCTCGTGTTTGTGGCACTGACTTTTTTAGCCCTAAAATAAGATGTAACATTTATTTCTATTCAATTTCACCGAATTAGACTCCTAGCTGTGGAAGCTGTCAGGCTCCAGACGAGCAGCCACTGATACGACTGTCATCCCAAAGAGGGGGGGCTACCTCCCATATTTGCCCCTGCAGCTCTACCCGTGCAACCTAGAAGCGTGACCCCACCCTTACAGACGAGCATCAGTATCCTGGCAACGGCTCACGATGCCCGCAAAAGGGAAAGCTCCTCTCTGCCCAAGTGCTTAGGGAGGGGCCGAGGCTCATGTTGCCAGCCCTCCCTCGGGCTCCCGAGGCTGCCCTTGAGTCTGAGAATGGCAGAGGGGGATGTCCTGGTCCTCACGACCCGCCACAAGCCTCAGAGAGGCCGCAGGGTCCTCCCCCCCCCATCTTCAGCTTTAGGTCCTCCTGAGGAGCTGCTGACTGCTGCTGGACCGGGGCTGGCATTCCAGTGTCACAGTAAAAGAAAGTTTCTGGGCCCGGGAGATGGAGGGCAAACAGGAGGCCCGCCTGAAGGCTGCCCGGGCACCAGGTGACATTAAAAAGTCCCAAGGAGGTAGAGAAATCGCTCACCCTTCAGGAAAACTGGAGGGGAATGGGAAGGGGTAAGGGAGGATAAAAGAGAGGGCGTACTGAAGGAGGGGAGTGGTCAGTAGTAAAACTCTTTCAAGTAAAAGGAGCGAGAATAAATGGAGGAAATACAATTAGCAACAACAAATATTTAAATAAAAAAAAACACTTTTGAAGAATTTTCTTATTTCTCAGCCATATCCCAAATGAGAAATGATCAAAAGATATGCTCTATGCCCAAAGGAGGTAATTCATGCATATTCTTTGACCTAACAGCTCCACTAGCGGGCCCGAATACCAAAAGATTTGGGGGGGGGGGAAAAACAAGAAAAAATGAGCTACATGTACACAAAATATTCTTCTCCGTCTTCTCCGGGGAAAAAACCCTGGGAATTGAGGGGATGCCCATCGGTTGGGGCCCGGCTCCTTCAATGTGGGGTGTGTTTGTGATAGAATATTGTCATTCTCTGGGAAATGATGAGCAGGATGCTCTCAGCAAACAGCCAACCTGGCAAGTCCTTCCTGAACAAAGTGAATATACTGTGATGAGAGTAATGGCATGGGCCGAGCGGCTGTTGTCAGGAGAACGATCACCCACGGCACTCGGAAGGACTTGTGATGAAAAATCCCATCCATGCCCAGAGAAGGAACTGACTGTGTCTGAATACAGATGGAAGCAGACTCTCTTTCTTTTTAACTTGATTTTTCTTGAGGGTTTTAATTTTCATCAGGATGGGAGATCCAGGTTTTCTTTCATAACCTGACTTACGTAAATGTTTGGCTAACTTCCCATGAGGCTTCTTAATTGTGGATGGGAAAAACTCAAAAATATTTTTTTAAAAATGTAAGAAAAAAAAAGCTATTTTTAATGTAGCTGGAGAAAACTTTTAAGTAAATAAATGATAAATGAATGAATGCCCCAAGGAAGTTCTCCATCACACTGGCACCGCTTTTCCCCCACCCCACTCATTTCCTCTCTACCCAGTTTATAGCTTCTCTGTACACGTTTCCTTGTTCTCTGTTCCTCTCATTAGGCTGTAGGCACCGTGAGGACAGCAGGGGCTGTCTTTCACATCCTTCGGTATTCCCAGCACAGTGCCAGGCACATAGTAGGTGCTTAATAAATGTTGCTGACTGATTTCTGAGGAAGGATTGGCCTAGAGACACGGACAAAATTTCCTAAGATGAGAAAGCAAGAAGAAAATAAAATCGATTTTAGCAGAGACTCAAGAACCCGGGCTGAGGAGCAGGCAACAGGTAGAAGCAAAGCCCGCATGTCTCCCGGGCAGCTGTGCCCAGCACTGCAGCCACTGTGAAGCCCCCACACCACGCCAAGGCACACACGACCGAAAGCGGAGCGAGGCTGCTGCCGACGTGACTGATCTAGAACTGGCGCGATGCTTTGGAATGAGAACTCATGGGAGGCGCACGTGGGGACATCGCGGTTTTTCAGATGAGGAAACGGCCTCAGGGTCCCACGATCGCCGGCGCTGTCTGTGTCTGAAGAACACTGATGGCCTCTAAGGGGGCTGCCCAGAGGACAGGCGCTAGGCCCTGGGCTCAGTCTCTGTGGAGGATCTGTGGGAGGGTGTGAGAGATTCTGCTCCCTCAAACCCATGGAAGCATCCCCCAAAGCAGCTCCTTCTAGAAACTGGATCTCCCACTTTGCTACCAGAGAGTGACATTATGAAAAGATCTTTTTAAAGTATCAGGATAAGGAGCGAGCACTTGGAGTGGTCATACTGGACACCCCCCAGGGCAGTACAACCCCCTTGTTTCCCAGAATTGGAAACCCAAAGGTACAGAAGGGTTTCAGGACCCGAGACCCCCAGAGTCCACCTGCCCCTCTGGCTGAGGAGCCGGATTTCACGCAACACTCACTGGCTGGGAGACCTCCATGGGCCCCGGTCTCTTCAAACAGAAGGGTTAGGCTCAGTGGGCTCTGAGGTCCTTTCCAAAAGGGACCAGAACACACCGAGACGGGGGGCAAAGCCAAGGTTGGCTCTCTCGTTCCTGAGCAGCTGTGCCCACCAGAAGCAGGCACCTCCTGTCCTCCCAAGGGCTGCCCATTCCAGAGTTTGCTGGTTTGCCCACGTGCCGGTCCTCCAGGACCTGAAGCTTCAGGCTTTGTGCTCCCTCAGGCCCCTGCCCAGAACTCCCTGCTGGCCCGGGAAGGCCGGGTGCAGACAGGCCAGTGGATTCTGGACCCTTTACAGCCCGCAGAGATGGACGGCTTCCTTTGCAGAAACTTTTATTCCATTTATTTTATCCTTCATAAGCCTTCCTACCCTCCCCAGAACCACACCTCAGCACGGCCCCAGCCACCACCACCAAGGCCTAGGAAGGCACCGGGGCCACCCCAAGAGCCCTTCTCTGTAGCCGCCGCCCTGCCGCAGACCACCTCCTTCCAGAAGTGACCCTCTGGGGACGCCTCCCCCCAGTCCAAGCCATCCTCCATGCGGTTCTAGGGTTCTAATCCCGACTGCTGCCCCGGAACTGGAAAGGCGCCGGGACTGCTCATTTGTACTTCCTGCCTCCCCCTGTCCTCCAGGACCCAGGCTCCCTCCTCAGGAGCCTCTGCTCTTGCTCCTCATCTTGGCCTCCTCCAGAGCTGGGCTCAGCCGGGGGTCTTTCCTCATTCTCTTCTCCTTCCCCTATCACTCCCTCCTGGCCACGTTTGCCCAGATCTAATTATTTAGTCTCGGCTTCTTCCTGTCTACATGAGCTTTCTGCACCAGAGGGAAGCCTCCCTGACAGGACATCTCTCCAGAGCCTTGTGCTGGGAAAGGCTCTGACTGCCAGTGACCAGGAGCAAGTTGGGGAGGAGCAGCACTGTGAGCCACACAGAAGAGCCGTTCCTAAGCACGCTGGGAGTGCCAACTGGGCCCAGAGGGCACAACAGGGCCTGGGACTGGGGGACGAACCGTAGAGTAAAAGGGAAGGCCAAAAGGGGGAGAATCAAGAGGAGTCAGGTTCAAGGTGGGCCAGGGCCAAGGGGAACAGGATGGGGAAGAAAACCTAAGCAGGATTTTTTTTCTTTTTTTGAGACAATTGGGGTTAAGTGACTTGCCCAGGATCACATAACCAGGAAGTGTTAAGTGTGTGAGGCCAAATTTGAACTCGGGCCCTCCTGACTTCAGGGCTGGCGCTCTCTCCACTGCGCCCCCTCGCTGCCCCATAGGAGGAGGCTTGCCCTGGGCCATGCCAGGATCGAGGTCTGGCGCAATAAGGGTCTTTCTCACTCACAGGGCCAGAGACAGGCAGGATGTGGACCCAGTGCTGGGACCCTGACACCAGGTAGCCTCCCATCCCCATGACCCAGGGAAAGAGAAAGTGGTCATCTGGGGCTCTCCGAAGCGACACTGACCTCATCCATTGCCCGATCACAACTACGCAAGGCAGGGACAGAAATCTCCATTTGTGGTGGGGGAAACTGAGGCTCCTCGTTGAAGATCCCTGCCCTCACGTATACTGGCAGCCTCCCCGAGTCCCATCTAAGCAGTGCTTGTGAAGGCTTCTGGGCGGGGAGCTGTACATTTTAGACAGAACTGAGACCAGCAGGATCGTGGTCAAGATGCTGACCACGGGGGGTGACCACTTGGAGAAGATGTGGGCATACTAAGGAGACGCAAGGTGACACGGAGATGAGAGTCTGTTTCCCAAAAAACCTTCAAAAAGCAGAGCTTCCGTTCCTGCCTCTCCCTGGGGTCTCCACCGGCCAAGCCCCCAATTCTACACTGGAGACGTACGAGTCTCCCCAGCCCCCTGCCTTCCCCAAGCCACCCTTGTTCCCACACCACCTTCTGCCCCACCTGGTTTCTTGCCTTCACAATCTTCCCCTCCCAGTGCCCATCATTGTCTTTCCCATGAGTGCCCTGGGTGTGCCCGCCCCTGTTTCATCATTTCAGACATTAGTGACCATTCACCGTCCGATGGGTGGGGAACCCTTTTTTCTGCCAAGGGCCATTTGGACGTCTAAAACACCATCCACGGACTGCAAAATGACCCACTTACAGGACTCAAGCAGTGGGAGGGGTCCTGCCTACTGCTCAGCTTGTCTCGGCAAATGATTTCACAGGCCTTATAGGGCCTTGGGGCCGGACGCCCCCCACCCCGGCCTTCGCGTCCCCTAGCCTCATGCACACATCAGCCCCAGGCTTGGAACGTGACAGCTCCCCTGCGGACGGCCACTTCGAAGGCTCTTCTGCAAGCCTCCAAACATGGACAGAAGGTGAAGAAGGGAGGAACAGAACGTTTGTCTCCTCCCTTCCCACCCATCTGTCCTCATCCGGCCCTTTTGGTCCTCCTTCTCCTCTTCCTCCTCCTCATTCTCCTTCTCCCAACCTTTATTTGGTGGGTGGTCTCCCACCTGACTGCAAGCTCCTTGAGGGGTCAGACTGTCATCGTTATGGAGACTCCCTCAAGTCGCCATCTCCAGTGACATCTCACACTCAACATGTCCAGCTCTCTGCCCCCCCCTTTATGTCTGCAAAGGGCACTGCCAGATGCCAGTCTTGTGGGTGTTTGTCCTTCACTTTCAAAGAGAACCAATGACATCACGGGATGATGTCTTGACTTGCTAATTAACTGGATTTAAGCGGGTCAGAGCCGACAAAGTCGTCAGCCTCGCGCTCTCTTCCAGAGTCATCAAAATCCCCGGCTGGACAAAAGTCAGGGCAGCTGGCGGCGGCCCAGGAGGCAGTGGGTGACCTTGGCATCTTCGACGACCAGGATCTAAGGCTCCCCTTCAGCCTCTTCAGACGCCTTCATGGCCACTGGAACAGACTGTTCTCATCCGCCCAGTCCGCTGGGAGAGGTCTTCACAGGTCACCAATGGGTCTGAGGCCCGGGGCTGCCCCGGGCCTGGTTTAGATGGTCTTATCGAGTATGGCCACCCTTACTCCCCCCTACCTAACCACTCACTGCTTCTCCCACTCGCCAAGCCAGGTCCCCATCGCCCCTGCCTCCAGCGCATCCCCCCCATGGCTGCCAGAGGAGTCTTCCAAGGTGGAAAGAGTGGACAGAGAACAAAGCCTCGAGGGAGGAAGCCCTGAGTTCAGACACCAGCTGTGTGACCCTGGGAAAATCATTCTGTCCCTTTTGACATCAGTTTATCTGTAAATGGGAATAATAATTATACCTACCTCCCACGGCTATTGTGAGAATCAAATGAGAGAATACTACAAAGTGCCAAACAAAATGTTATTATCATACCATAAACTCCTATAACAGAAGTTCTTACTATACCAGCCCTTATCTCACAGGGTCACAAGCCCCTCGAGGACATGGGGCAGAGAGAGCATTCCCCTTGCCCCTGCCCCCGCCCCAACCCCAGCCTCTGGCCTGGTCAGGAGCGGACTCTGGGGGAGTCAGGGAAGCTGCCCGACCATCCTGAGCGGTGGCTCATGTCCTTACCTCCACAGGAACGGGTGGCAGCTTCCAGGGCCACTGTGGACAGGCAGGTTCAGGAAAAAGACCGGAGGAGCTGTGGCAAAGGCCCCGTCAGCACTGAGAGGAAGCTGGGGGTGGCACAGGGCCGGGGCCGACGCTGAAGAGGGTAAGTGCGGATGGACGTCACTGTTTCCTCGACCAAGAGAAGAGATTCTGCATCCCAGCAGAAAAGGCAAGGTCAGTGACAGGCTCTGGACAATCAGGGCCCATTTAGAGCCAGACCCTTATGAAAAAGGCCCAGAAAACCAGGGGCCAAAACCCCTCCCCAAGCAGAGGCCTGTGGGAAGCCAGGAGCCTCAGAGGAGCACCATTCTACTAGAGGGTGAGGAACCCTGCACTGGCCCTTATTGGGAGGCCTGGAGTTGGAGTGACCCCTAAACAATGATTGTGGCCTGGCCGCCTGCCCTGGGCCAGGCCGCCTGGGCAGGATGTGGGGCCAGAAGGACCGTTCTGTCCAGAAGAGCACCCCGAGGGGCAGATCCCTCTGTGACCCCGGCCCCGGGGGCCTGACAAGCACCACGGATGGGGAGGGGGGCCGCAGGGGTCAGATGGCCTCCAAGTTGGCCATTGGCACGGAAAGAGAAGAGCAAACACAGCCAGGGGCTGACTGGCTGATTCTCCGGGGCCAGGTCCAAATATCGAGCCCTCAGTCGGCTAAAGTTCAACTCGATCTTTCAAAGCAAACAGGAGTCTTAGTGACTTCAGCCGCCTTCCCACTCATCAGCTGCCTCCTTTTCTCTCCTCGGCCCATCATGGACTCAAGGGCCAGACAGGGAGTTTCCAGGGCTCCAGAGGCCTCATTAACAGCCTCAGCCTTCACCCCCTCGAGCCACCAGGAATGTCTCCACCATGAGCTGGACTTCTTTCCTGGGGAAGAGGGGGAGGGACACTCCCACCTCATTCAGAGGAAATCCCAAATATAGACTGTGATTTGAACACTAGATTTATTTGGGGTTAAACGTCAGTGTCAGCAGGGATCCCCTTGCCACCGGTTTCCCCCAGAGCACCCCCATGATGGCTGGAGAAAGGCCCGCCCACAGAACTGGAGCCACCAGCCCCACTAGAGTGAGGGGAGGTCGGCTGCAGGCATGAGAGAAGGTTCCCCGAGGGCCTCGTTTCCAGTGCCTTTTCCCAGGGCCTCAATCCTTCCACTGGCTGCTTCTCGATCCCTTCTCTCCCGCTGTCATCTGTCCCCAGACACTTCACACGGCCAGAGGCGGTGCGTCCCAACGGAGCAGGGCCAGGGAGTGACTGTCCGAGTGGAATTACACCCCACGCTGGGCACTGGCCAAGACCTCAGAGAATCATTAACTCCCCCAGTGAAGCTGGTGAGTGGGGCCAGGGACCAAAGGCAGCCCTCCTGAGCTGCCCCTGCTTCCATTTTATCAGGCCCTCTCGGGCTTGTGCTCCGCAGGACCCAGAAGGACGGAGGCACGTCTATGCCCCCCGAGCATTCTGCACAGGAGCAGCCTGGGAGCCAGAGTCCCTCGTTTCCCTGAATCTAGAATCCCTGCAAGCTCCGGGGACATCTTGTCAGAAAGGTCACTAGAGCTCCCTGCCCAGTAATCTCTGCTTAGAGAATCCCCCAGCTTAGGCGCAGTGACCCACATAGAGCCTGCCTTCTAGTCTCCTCAAGCCAAGCTGCCAATCCGGGGGTCGCTCCGCTGCCTTCCAAACCAGCTTCCTGCTTCTCTCTTTCCCGGCTACAGGCAGAGAGGAACCAGCCTGACTCCCCTCAGCCCAGCTGGGGCCAGAAGAGGAGGGAGGAAGGACACCCAATCTCAAGGCTGGGGGGAACGGCCCCGGGCCCCGAGTGCCCACTCTCCAAGGTCTCCAGCTAGGACGGGGCAGCCTCCTCGCCTACCAGCCCCAGGAGGGTGATGTTTGCTGGCCCTGCCGCCCCGGAAAGCCCCAGCCCGCCGCCAGCCCACCCTCCTTACTGGATCCGAAGAGACGGGGCTCCCAGCCTCTCTCGCCTGCGTTTCATGCTGCCGCCGCTGTGGCTACCACCTGAGCACCTCCAGCCCAGTTATAGCAAGCTCAGAGCAGGGATTAGGGCGTGGGGCACAAGCCGGCCAAGGCTCGCCGTGAGCTCCGGGCTCAATCTCAGGGACTGCACCGGGCTGGCCCTCCTGGCCTCCTGTGCCCTGCAGCTCTAAGAGTCACTGCCCTGGAGTTTCCCAAAAAATGGAAAGGCGGCCCCGCTGTCCCAGTCTGGACGAGGGGCCCCGACCTGCCGGCGGGGTCCTCCTGACATCACTGCCTCCGGCCGGCGGCGGAGGCGACAGCCAAGGGCCAGGGTCTGTCTGGAAACGTGTCCCCAGCTATGTGCCACCCGCCACCGTCCACACGTCAGGCGGGCTCCCGTGGGGGAGGGAAAGGGGGAGGAGGCCTGGCACAGCCTGCACATACCAACAGGCAGACTCACTCTGGGACAGAAATACAGTTATCACTCACAGAAACCCAAGAGCCGTAAGCAGACCACAGAGCAGCTGCTGCAGGCAGGGGCTGGGGGCACAGGGGACCGAGCACACTCATCAGGCCATTTTTGGAAATCAAAGTGCCTGAGAATGTGCGGCCTCCCCCAGCAGGGTCCCGCTGGGCCCCAGCTCCTGTTGGAGGCAGAGGAGAGGGGCAGGGGCTGCCCCTCAGCTTCTCGAATCATGGATAATGGAGCCAGTTAGCCCCCAGGGGACCCAGGGCAACCCTTCCCCGGGGCCAGAGAACCCTCAGTTCTGGTCCATTCACACTTAGTGCATCTGGGTGCAAGAGAAAACTCATGATTTAAAAACTGCTCAGTATAAATATGACTTCCATTTTACATATAAGGAAGCTGAGGCTCCAAAGCAAGTACCCTGCTCCCCAGCCACACAGCTCGGAGTGAGGCGCCCTGTCTCCATCACCCCTCCCTGCCTGGTACTATGCAGGGCACACAGAAAGGTCACTGGGAACCCTTGGTCTTCCCTGGGTAAACAGCTAACGAGCAGGAAAGGATCAAGAGGCCAGCCCGCAACCTCAGGCCCCAGGCTGTCCGTGTCCTGGGCATGGAGAAGACAGCAAGACCACGGACAGGTCCCCACTTCTGGAATACCTGCCCATGCCCACAGGCTCAGTGCCAACAGACATCCTCTAGCAATAAATGTAACAAACGCCATCAGCCAAAGTTTCTTGTTCAGGGTCTGAATTTCAGTTTCCTGAAAACTGGCTGTCAAAGGGTTAATAAGTGCCCCTCCCCCCACCCAAAAATAACCCTGGCTTGTGGCCTTGAGCGAAGACCACAATGATCCCTCGATCACCGCCCCCGGCTCACATTACAGCCCCCTTGGCTCTCTCCCTGCCACATGACCCCAGCAGGGTCACCGGCACCTTTAAATATATACCCTCAGAGAGGAGAGTGGAAGGGAGAGTCGGGCCCTCACTGCCATCCTCCAGCCCGGCACCAAGCTCACCCACGGGCACACAATACCGGCCAGAGCCAGGGGGGTCTTTCCGTGCCGACCAGACAACCGCACATTATAACGGGTAGCCCAGAGGGCTCCTGGTGCCCTTGAGAGGAGGAATCCTGAGGCACCCACTGGCCAGAGAGCCTCTCCTGAGCCCAGGCCGGGCACCAGACACGGGCGGGGCAGCGCTGTGAGAGCAGGGCCGGCCCATGTAGCTCCAGTCAGATCCCACCGAGTTGTTAGGCGGGTAAGAGCAGGACCACTGAGGCTCCTCCAGGGACACAGAGAGGGGGCCCCGAGCCGGGGCAGGGGCTGCCTCCTACAGATCCCTCTCAGAGGCCAGTGCTTCCTCACTCCTAAACTGACTTTGTGTAATCAAACTTTTGGCTTCCTCACTCACAGACAGATTCTCCCCCAACTCCCAAGCACCCACCACCTAGGCTCCCCGAGGTTCCCCAGCACAGGGCCCAGAGCAGAGGCTCATGGAGGAGCACGTCACTGGCTCTGCTCCTTGCTCCCTGGGTGACCACCTCCAGGGGTCAGCACACTGAAAATCCACAATACCAATCCCTTTACAAGCCCAGACATAACTTGTGGACCCAAAGCTGAGCCCCGGGTTTACGTGGCTGGCACAGTCCTGGCAGCCTCTCATCTGAGACGTCGGAGCTTGGGCAGACCCGCCCCTCAACTAGTTTTTTCCCAGGGCAGACCAGCATGTGGCTTACGAGGTCCTGACAAACGAGGCGAAGGCGTTCTCGGCTCCCATGCAAGCACGTGGGCACGGAACAGGACGGGCTTTACAAATTTTCACAGCGGCACAAAAGCACATTCTCATGACTTTTCCAGCACTCACAAAGCACTCTGAACATGGAAGGGACCTGTCAAATTCAGCTGAGCCACAGGTTTGGGTCAGGAACCAGAAACAGAACCACAGAATTGCCCAGAGCTCCCGAGTTAGATCAGCCCCATTAGGGGGCCCTGCCATCTCTCCCTTCCTCTTTCTGACTGTCCGAACTCTGAGGTCTTTTCATGTCTCTTTCTTTGCACCGTCTCCTCCCAGCCCGGGACAGTCCCTCACACAAGCCAGTGTGTTTCTGGGCTCCGGCCACACCCCCTCCATCTCCTTCATCTGGTCTCCATGTGACCCAGAGCGCACACTCGTCCCCTCCTGGTGGTTCTCCAGCACGCAGACTGAACACAATGTACCGCTGAGACCGGCCAGGGGAGGGGCTCGCCAGGTCTGAGACGGAGGCGGCATAGGCCATAAGGCGCCCCAACGTGTCTGCAAAGTGAAGCCGACACCCTCACGCCGGCACTCAGAGCTCTCCAAAGCCAGGCCCTCCCAGTCTTCCTTCCCTTGACATGCAGCGTGTCCCGGCCCAGCCGGTCTCTTTGGCTCACCCCCTTGTCTCTTAACCTCCTCGCATCTGAGCCTCGGCCTGTGAGCCCCCTCTAAGGCCCCGGGATGCTCTGCCCTCTTGGATCACGGTCCTTCATGCCCATCCATTCGTCTCCAAGGAACTGGAAGTTCCCTGACAACAGGCGCTGGGTCACTTACCTCGGAAGGCTGATGAACAGCCCAGGGGTTGGGTGTCTAAAGCGTTGACCATAATGCTTCACTGGGTCCCCCGGGACCCTCACAAGCACCTCAGGGGTCAGAGTTTAACCTTGGGTCCTGCAGACCCTAAACCCAGTAGTCTCACCCCCCCAAAGTTGGGTCCTGCTCTACTGCCATGGAACAGCCTGCAAAGGAAGCTTCTCCGAGGAGATGGGGGTGTCACCATGAGCCCTGGCCGCTCTGAGCCTGCCAAGCCGGGTCTGCGGCCAGACTCCCGAGGACCAGGTTCTGCTCTCCGTCACACAGGGAGGCGAGGGGACACGAGCATGACAAGCTGGGAAGCCAGCACTGCTGCTCTGGGGACACTTCTCAAAGAAGGCCGGGACACCGGGGAGGTGAGGGCACACTGGGCGAGGTCACTGGTGTCTCTCTCTCTCTCTCTCTCTCTCTCTCTCTCTCTCTCTCTCTCTCTCTCTCCTCCAGACCCCTCACTGGCCAGAGAGAGAAAACTATCCCACTGGCTGGCTGAGACCAAGGTAAAAAAAAAAATCACAACCAAAGCAAGGATTTAACACGGACAAACCTGGATCTGAAACAATCAGCTTCACCAAAGTAGGACGGCGAAGGCGAAGGTAGACAGCAGCTGTTCTGAAAAAGATCTAGAGGGCTTAGTGGACAAGTGGCACTGAGTCGTGTCGACACCCCAGAGGGTTGAGGCACATGGGCAAGAAACCAGGGAGGTTAAGCTTCCGCCTCCCCCTGGAGTCCCCCGGGAATCACATTTTAGGAGACGACCACGCTGGAGAGCGCCCGGGATTTGGAGAACGCAGCGGAGGCTGCCGAGCCTCTAAGAAAGAAGACTTAAGCGGAACCTGAGGGCTGACGGAGAGAAGCAAGCTTTGCTCTGTGGGGTCTGGTTGCCGGGGAAAGGGCCTGAGAACGCCACAGAACAAATTTGCTCAGACTTATCCAAAAATGAGAAAGCTGCCGTGCAAGGGAGTGAGCTCACTGTCGATGGAGGGGTTCCAGTGCAAACCAAAGGATTCTGAGGGTGCGCCCCTCGCCTCCTCAATGGCACTGTTCTGAGACCTGTGAACTCCAGGGTAACAGAGGGATTTCAGGCAGGATGGGGGATGCTTTGGTCTGCATTTCTCCTGCTGGAGTCGGGCCTCTGGTCAGTTCTAGAAAACTCAGGCCCAAAGAGCAGCTCGATATAGACGCGAGCCTCCAGTGGACCTGCTCGTTTCTGGGCCTGGCCAAGCCTATGCAGCCAATGGGGGGCTTGAAAAAGAGCTGCTTCCCCCCACCTGCCCTTCCCTCATCTCTCCCGCCTGCTTTCGGGGGCAACTAGCTCCTGAAAGTGAAATCCAAACCATCCATTCAAGGGGAAGCTCCCCCACCCAAGTATGAGCCTTTTGGGGGCCTTTTTCTCCGCCCCCTCATGAATGGGTCACCCAAGACCAAGGCGGGGGAGCCAGGCCTCTGCTAGAGGAAGTGGCCCCCAGCAGGCCAGAGGCCAAGGGACGCCGTGCTGCCTGGCCCTAAGAATGAGGAATGGAGATGGACGGTCCTGAACGCAGGAAGAAAGCCGGGTGCCTGAGAACCCCCTTGTTCCCCCCCCCAGGGCTAAGCAAGAGCAAGGACATAGAACCTGGCTCTACACTCAGCCAGAAGGAGGCTTGAAGGAACGACTTCAACTAAATCCCTCTTTTACAAGTGAAGAAATGTCCAAGGGAACAGGCTCACCCACAGTCAAACCCGGGCCTCCTGATGCCCACCACACAGCATAGGATCACATCCTGGAACAAACAGGGCAGGGGGCTCAGAGCTACGTCAAGCCACCTCAGAGCAGCCGGGGGCCACGGCGCTGAAGGACCATGAGCCGGACCCAGGGCTGCTCTTTTCCGCTTAGTCCCAGAGCCCAAGACCAGGGCCATGAGGGGGAAGAACCTCGCTACCATATAACTGGGAATTTGCGGCTAAAGTCAGAGGCTGTGGATCACTAGCCAAGATTATGGGACTCAAACCTGGGGAGGGGCTAGGAGGGCTCCTGACCTCGTCATTCATCCTCTGCATCGAGGGGCTTGGCCTAGAAAGCAACGTGCTAAGATGCTGCCCTAGGAAGCTTTTAGCACCCAAGCCTCGGTGGCCAGCCGAAAAGTCACAAGAAGCCCCTGGAAGCCCCTGGTGCTGAGTGTGGCCCACCAGGGACTAAGAAAGGGCCCAGGGGACTGGGGCAGGGAGGGCCGGAGCCCCCAAGAATGAAGCACCCCTTGTCCTTCGCGGAGAAGAGATCTGAAGGGAAGAGTGGGTGCCATTGGGGGAGTCAGCAGGGAGGGGAGATGTTAGAACTCTGTACTTGAAACAAGGATTCTTACAAAGCAGAATTGAGGAGACAATGGTTATCTAGTTTAGCGTGGTGATTACTAGTTCTCTAGCTCAGTATGACTGATTTAATCTTACCACAAATAATGGTTCCCTAGTGATAGAATGCTTGGTTTATACTCAGTATACTGTAAATGACCTAATTTTAATAGAGCATATAAACGGGGACAAACTCAGCCAGGCGGACTCAGAGACACATTCATTCCACTTCCCGCCTTTGTGGTGGCTGGAGCACAAGCCTCGGACTCGGAGACAGATTCACTCCGCGTCCCGGCACCGTGGCGGCTGGCCTGGCCTCCTGCTCCCCACACTGAGACCAAGGCCGCTCTGAAGGCCTCCAGAAAGCTGGCCGAGCCCCAGGTGAAGGGGACAGACTGTGAAGGAGACAAGAAAGAATTTGGGCTTTATCCCTGGCTATTCTCATGGTGATTCAGCCTGCTGAAAGGAAGGCTGGCCCAGAGACCTCGGGAAAACCAGCCAGAACACGACAGGGAGAGAACAAGGCTGGCTAGGGATGGGTATGGGAATATGTAGGGCAAGGAGACTCCCTCGATGCAGGAACTCATGAAACTTTGTTCTTCCTTATGGGGTCTGTTTCATTAAGTTAATATGTTCCCTGGCTGATTAAAAAAAATTTGGAACCTATCACGATGGGCTCGGGAGCTGGGAGTTCATGGAGAAGTGAGCTAGGACTCTCAGCCCCGGCATGGATCTCAGGAGCCGGCACTAAAAGCAGCCTCAGGCTTCCTTCATCACCGTCATCCTGTGGTCATCGCCACCGGTGGTCACACCATGTTTTTGTTGATGTTTCTTACATCACCATAATGTCTGCCAGCGCTCTCTTGCTTAGCCACCCCATAGAGAAGATAGAATTGTTTAAAGATTTAAAAAAAAAAAGGGGAAAAACCCACAATCAATAATAACCACCAAAGTCTGGGCTCCCACCCGCCTCCAGCCTCTCCCTGCTCCGCCCAGCTGCCACAGTGACCTCCACAATAAACCAGAAATTCCTCTTTTCGCCATTTAAGGCTTTGCCCAGCCCAGTTCCAGGTTGTCTTTCCAGACTGACAACGTTCAATTTCTCTTTCACGCAGTGTCACTCTCTGTGCCTCACATGCCCACGGACATGCACGCCCATTTCTCACCTTTGCCCAGTGCCCCCTGACCTTCAGAAGCAGTTCTAACACCTGCGGTCACCGCCAGCTGCCCGGGGTCAGCCCTTCCCTCCTGCATGCAAGTACTGACCCATGTGTACGTGCTGCCCACCCCCGAACGGAAGCTCCATGGGGGCAGGCGGCCAAGCTAGAACTGAGACTTCTGCTGACCGGGAAGAGTTTGCTGAGTCTCAGAGCTCTCGGAGGCCTGATGCGCGCCCCAGCTCAGCGCCTCCTCAACACAACATGGGAGAAAAGGGATGAGAAAAGATGCTAAATAAGGGTTTGCTTTGGGGATCTGAAGAGAAAAGATGGCCCCCGAGAAGCACAAACTACTGGGTCTCGAGGGAGAATAGGCCCCAGCAGCCCCGCCGCCCTGTGCTGATGAGCCACCTGAAAGCTAGAGAGATGCCCGTGGGCCCAACAAGGGGATGCCAGGGCACAGGCGCGCAGGGGAACGTGCCATCGAGGCAGACCGGCCAAAGGACCCAGGGACAAAGCTCCCTCGGCTCTGCAAAGTCATCGCGGACGACCGGCACCAAAAGGCTTCAGAGAACAAGGGAAAAGGACCTTGGATCTGTTTTTTAGCCTTTGCCTGTGGTCACAAGTACTGATCCACAAGACGGCTGTAAGGTGAATGCCGTGACCACTCCAGGTCACACAGGAGGGAGCTGAGGCTGAGAAGGATTCCCTTTGTGGCTCCAAGGCCAGCCCTTCGCCCACCACTTGGATCACATCGGGGTACGGTCTCCCCTCTCCTCCAGGAGGAACCAGACGCCTCCCACCAACCCCAGGCCTTATCAAATGCCTCCTATCTGTAGCAGCAGCACGGCGAGGCCCCAGGTCTGGCCCTGGCGAGCCTGGCAGTGCCCACATACAACCTGCCTGTCCAGGTTCCATGCAGAACTTCCTATGCCCTCACTATGCCCCCAGCAGCTCCCCAAAGCAAGAGATTCTCTAGGCTGTGCCCTATGCAAAGGAGAAGGCAGAAAGAGCCAGGGCAAAGTGCTCCGGTGGGGGTTACACTTCCCTCTGGAGTCTCCAAAGCCGGGGACTCCCTGGATCCAAGGCACTCCCCTCCCTCCGTGTTTTCAGGACCCTGGGGCATGGGCCACGCGCAAAGAATGCCCAGAATACCACCAGGAGCCAGGTCCACCACGGGCTCAGCCCTCTCTGTGTCCACAGAAGGAGGCAAAGCAGCTATTTCTGGAATGTCAGCAGAGTCCCAAGCCCTCCCCCCACCCCAGCATCGGGAAGGGAGGGTGATGGGGGACAAAGGAGGAGGTACTCACAAGCTGCCTCTTCTCGGAAGGCTCAGCTCCTTCTAAAAAACAAAAGAGAGGCCCAAGTTAGAGGTGATGAAGGCTGATGTTCAGGGACTCTTCTCAGCAAACGTGATCTCCTTCTCCCGCGACCTACCCTGAGGGGCAGAGGAATGAGCCCAGAGCCCAACCCGCTGCCCACCCCTGGCCACCCGGGCCTGACGCGTGAGAAGTGGCAAAAGGAAGTGGGGGGTTGAGGCTGGAGAAAAGAAGGCACTGAGGGGCGGCCAAGGAACCGCCTGGTTCTGCCTGGGTGCAAAGGGGGACAGTGGGAAGGTGGGGGGGGGGGGCCGGGCAGCTCCCCTCCTCGGCAGTTTCCAAGCGGGGGCTGGATGACCCCTTGTCAATGCTCTGGGGGACTTGGCTGAAGCTGAAGAAGCGGAGGCCTCTGGGAAGAAGGGGACAGGCCAGCGCCCACAACTAAACACTGGTTTCCAGCCTGAGAAGGCTCAGCTCAGGCTGGCCACCAGGGGGCAACATCTCCCCAGCCAAGAATCCTGCCGCCAAGGGTTGTCCGCTTCGGTCTGGTAACCCCCCACACTCCGGCTTCCGGCCCAAGGACTCCCCGATGACAAAAGTGCCGGGAAAGCTGGGAAACAACACGGCAGAGACCAGGCACAGACCAACACCTCGCCCTACACCAACATGTGGCCAAAATGGTGCACGGTTTAGACGGAAAGGCAACACCATCAGCAAACGCGGGGAGCGAGGGACAGTCCCCTCCTCGGGTCTGCGGAGAAGGGAGGAACTTGTGGCCGAGCGGCACAGTGTGAAATGCAAAACGGACAACCGGTTAAATCAAAGAGATCCGGCCAAAATGAGGAGGGAAGCAGAAAGCTGGGCAGCAGGCTTTCTGGCCAAGGCCTCCTCCTAAAACACATCAAGAACTGAGTGGGAGTTATAAAAACACAAGTCGGTTGTTAAACGGTCAAAAGATACAGACAATATTCATATGAAAAAATGCTCTGGATCACTGATTAGAGAAATGCAAATTAAGACGATTCTGAGGTATGGCTGTGTGACCTCACTGTTTCCTAGCAAGTCACTCACTTCACTCTGCCTGCCTCAGTTCCTCATGTGGAAACTGAGTTGGAGAAAGCAATGGCCAGCGGCTCCGATAAGTCTGGGTCACAAGAGGCAGACATGAGGAAATAACAGAATCCCGATACCTGGCAGTGCCCACCCTCCCAAACAGCCTCGAACTGAACCTCTATTTACGTAGAGCTTCTGCAGGGAGAGCTACTGAATGCCCCGTTCGATACCTTCGAGGAAGCCTGCGGTGCCCATCCTGGGTGTGAATGGGTGGCCATGCTCCATTCTCCCACCGCCGAGAGGAGCCTTGGGTTTTCACTGTCCACAATCTGGGGGCATGACGCTCTGAGGTTCAGAATCCAACCCACTTTTGCCGGTCCCTAACCAGGTCACCTGGTCACCTTCCGGAAGCCAGCTCAGCTTCCTTCCCACCAGACGCTTACTACCCAAGAGGCGGTAGTGAAGGATAGGGAACCAACACGTTTATCCACACGCGACTCAGGAGCTTGCACGGCCCAGGGTGAAAAGCCGTCACTCTCACTGTGTGCAGTCCAGGATCACCAGGCAACCTTACTTCCTTGCCCTACACCCAACTTGTTCATTTAACCTTTGCAACATCTCTTGCTATCTGCCTTCTCTTCTGGGATCCCTCTGATACTGGGGAGTCTGCCCGCTCCAGGCTATGCTCTACGCAGCTGCCAAAGCGACTTCCTAAATGGGAGCCCTGTCTCCCCCGCGCCTCATCCCTCTGCTGTCCATCTCACTTGTTCTTCCTCTCTCTTTGATGCTGTTTCTGTCTTTGTGTCTCTGTTGCTCTCTATCTCCTCTCTTCTTTGTGTCTCTCTGCTAATTTTTGTGTCTGTCTCTCTCCCCCTCTCCCCCTTCCCTCTCCTTTCTCTGTCTCTCTCCTCTCTATCTTTGGGTCTGACTCTGTCTCTTTCTCTCTGGACTCTTTCCCCTCCTAGCCTTTCTCTCTCTCCTCTTCCCTCACCCTCCCTGTCTTTCTCCTTTCTCCCCCTGCCTTTCCAGTGGCTCCAGATCAGATATAAAACCCTCTGCCATTAAAAGCCCTTCACAAGCCGCCCCACCTTTCCAGTCCTCACACACCTTAGCCCAAGCACACCTCTGATACAGGGAGCCTGCCTGCCTTGTTGTTCTTCAAACAAGATACTCTGTATCACTGACTCATGGAACTTTTACTGGTTTTTCTCCAAGGCCAAGCCCTCATAGTTCTACCTCCTGGTTTTTTCCTTCAAGTCCCTGTACATTTCCCTTCAAATAGGAAGAGCTTCCCAGTCCCCCATAATCCTTGTGCTTTCGCACAATGTGTCGTTTGCAGGCTGCTTCTCTCATTGGACAGCGAGCTCCTCGAAGCACAGCGACTCTCGGAGCTTTTCTCTGGGTTCCCTCCACCCAAACGAGGAGCCAGACACTTCCTGCCCCCTAACTCTCAGCGTCAGCCAGAGCCTCGGTCCCCTAAAGCGCTTCCTCGGACACCGCGTCTGTGATTCTGGGAAAGCTGGTGCCCAGGATGGGGCAGGCCTCGCAGAAAATGAGGCAGGTCGGGGACCGTGGGCTCGGGGTCTGCCACTGCTACTGAGGAAATACCAGAGATCCCACGTTCTTTCTGCATCAGTCCATTCCTCTGGAGCTCCCGGGGCCCAGGATGCTTCCCTCTTGGTCCCCGGGCCCTGGCACAGAACCTGGCACCCAGGGGGTCCAGGAGAAGGCCTCAGACTACACAGAGGGAAGTCGTAAGGAGGGAGGGGCCCAGGAGTCATTTCCCCCCCACCTGAAAGCTAAGACAAAGAGAGTCCAGCAGGTTCCTTGGCCCTGCCCAGTCGGACCCCCTGGGAAGTTCCAGCTGTCTCCGGCCCCTCGGCTTCCTCCTGTTTCAGATTCCCACTCATCTCAGGTTCCCTTGTCACCTGCTGGGGCAATCCCCAGGTGGCTGCACAAAGAGAGCCCGGCTCCTTCCCCAGAGCCGCCCTGCCCCCAGCCCTGCACGACCTGTTCCCAAATCTCCTGAGGTTTCAGGCCCGAGCCCTGGAGGCAGCTGTGCTCAGGGAGGCCTGGGAAGCTCCAGGGACACATCTCCAGCACCCTCCTGAACGGGTGGAGGACAAGATAGCCAAGGAGCCCCCCCTTTCTGTCGGCTCCATCCCTGTCCTCCCCACACACATCTGGGACACAGCATCGGAGAGAAGACTTGCCATATTAGCTTTCCTCAATTCGATTCAATAAGCATTTATTAAATTCTTAATGTATGCCCAGAACTGTGTGAGAAGATGGGAGGGGCCACAGTGAACCCTCCCCTTTTCCATGAGGGACACACATTCAATGGGGGAGTGGGAAGGGGGCAGGGAGAAAGTATTTAGACCAAGGGGGACCTGACAGACACAGGGCCGGTGAAAGGCCTCCTGGTTGGCCAGAGTGCACAGAAGCACTGACCCGAGAGGGAGGCCACGAGAGCGGCTTCTCCTTCCCTCTGACAGCATCCCCACAGCTGCTGCCCTGGGTCACAGACCTGGGAGGCTGCCATGATTGCTGATTAGTTCTGGAAGATGCTGCTCTGCCTCCCAATGACAACCCCAAAGTCCCGTCTTCAGCAAGACCCATCTTTACCATCCGCTGCCTGAAGTGGGGAGGCTGAGACCTCGGACCGGCCCAGGAGGGACATATGCAGCCAGTTTGGCTGGCTCTCAGGACAGACCTTCTGTCCCAAAGTGGAACGCTTGTCAGCTGAATCGGAATGGCTGCCTCCCGAGGTTCTGAAAGTCAAGCGGAGACTTCAAGTTGTCCCTCCGGGTTCTGCCCAGGGCCCTTCTCCTCTCCACCACTTCACTTGGTGATCTCACAGCTCCTGCTGACTAAACTGCCGTCTCCATGCAGAGGATTCTCCCAGACTCCTGCAAGAGCTGCTGGGGGCTGGACCAGGCTGCCTGCCTTCAATCTTTCCACAGGCAATCTACCCTCCACTCAGACTCAACCTGATCTCCCACACTAGAGGTCTGACCGTGCTCAGGAACTCGCCTGGCTCCCTAGCACCTCCAGGATCAAACATGAAATGCTCTGACACCAAAGTCTTCAGAACCTAGCCCTTTTTGACTTTTCCAGCCTTATACACTCCCATACTCGGTGAGCTGATAATTACAGCCTCCTGGCTCTTCCTTGAACAAGACCCTCCATCTTCCAGCTCCAGGCACTTTCTCCAGCTATGCCCCAGGCCTGGGATACCCGCCCTCCTCACCTCCACCTCTGGGCTTCCTTCAGCTCCCAGCTAAAATCCCATTTCCTCCAGGAAGCCTTTTCCAACGCCCCTCGATTCTGTCTAGAATGTATCTGCTCATTTCTGAGTGTTTTCTCCATGAAACTGTGAGCTCCCTGGGGTGGGGGCTGAGGGGGGAACAACTTTTGCTTTTCTTTGTATCTGCAGCTCTCAGGACACACGGTGCCTGGCATGAAGTGGCAGGAAGCCATGTTGGGTGACTGATTGCTGGGCACGCTGTCCTGTGGGCCAGAGCTCCTTCCTCCAGTTGCGACAGCCTGAGGACAGAATGACACTGAGGTGCGCCAGTTATCCCAGGAGAGGGCAGCTCTGTCTGGCAGGTCTTAGCAAACTGGAAAAGGCTGGAGTCCCTGCTTTGCACACGCTCCCTTGCATGAGGGAGGGTGGGGGGAAGACAGAAGCCACAGAAGGATGATTTTTCATCTAGAGCAGGTCTCCAAGACCAGCTGCTGGGGGGTCACCACCTCCCCAGAGTGAAGAGAAGGGGCCCCTGCTCTTACTCCACCCCCTGCCCCAGCAGAATCCCACACACAAGTTCTTTTTTGAATATTCCAAACAGTCCCAGTGAAGCTTTGCCAAAGAAGGGTACATTAAACTTAAACAAAGGCAATGGAAAACAGAAACCGCTTTAAAGTATTTTGGAACTGACATTCAAAATCTCATTTCTATAACAAAACAAAAGCAGCAAAATGATAAATGGAAACAAACTCTGGAAAAGTCACACCCACCACAAGCATGGACCCACCACCCTAGGGCCCCCAACCTGTCCCGGTGGGGGACACGGGTCCTCCTGCGGCCTTATAGACCGGTCCTGGCCTTGTCCTCGGACGCCCCAAGGGGGTGCCAGGCTTACCAGAGTCACTGACTTTCAGCAGCTTGCCCAGTAATAGTGCTTACCCCTCATCCAGGGTCTAGATGGTGCGGTTTTTTCCCCAATGATTTAGGAGATCCAAGTGCTAAGCTCCAGACCTCCCAAAGGAAGAAAAGCTCTTCTGCATAAGGTACTTCGTTCTATGTCCCTGTCCACGATAAAACCTCATTTCCTGAACAAAAGAAGCCAGCCTGGAAGACAAGGCAAGCCCGGGAGGGATGATTTCACCAGAGGCCCACCCAAGATGCTCCCGGCCTACTCCAAGTCCTTCCCACAAGCAGTTTTCTACCTTAACAAGAGCCCCTCCACACACTCATCAGCAGCTTTTAAGCCACGAGGCTTAGGGAATTTATCGGGCTGTTGCTGGGCAAGAAACGTTCCAGCCATTTCCTTCCTTCTGTGGACTCTGGATTCTGCAGCTGCACCATTTCCAAGGCCATCCCCAGGCCGGATCCCAAGTTGACATCTTGATCAACAAGCGAATACCCTCCCTTCCAGCATCGAGGCCCTTCCCCTCCCTGGGAACCAGAGGCCCCTTCTTTAAACACATCAAGAGGCCAGTATTTGTCACCAGCTGCCACAGAAAACCTCAGTCCCTGGGCAGGACAGAGAAGGCCCTGACTGGGGCTTGGGAAGGGTCAGTAGAAGGAGCACTGCAGGCCCCACTGTGAGGGAAGCTTCCTGAGTGTCCTTCCGCGCCTCAGTCTCCTCAGCTAGAGGAGGAGGAAGCTCTTCAATGGCCTGGTCCAGACTCCCCAAATCAGCCCCCAAGATGGAAGCCGACTCCGGCCTGCCTGCCTGCCTGTGAAGGACAGGAACTCTGAATGATTGTTTTAACCCTACAATAAAATGTTAACTCAGTGGAGATAAAACAATGGTTATCTACTTTAGCCTGTGAGTTCTCTAGTTCAGTAAGATTGATTTAATCTTACAACAAATAATAGTTCCCTAGTGATAGAATGGTTGTTTATACTCAATGTACTGGAATGATATAATTGTAATAGAGCATATAAACTGGGACAAACCGAGCCAGAGGGAGACTTCAAGACAGAGACCGTCCCGGTGGCTCTCCTGCTTCCCCCACTGAGACCAAGGCCCATCTGAAGGCCTCCGGAAAGCTGTCTGAGCCCCAGGAGAAGGGGACAGACTGAAGGAGATAATAAAGAATTTGGACTTTATCCCTGGCTATTCTCGGGGTGATTACACTGCTGAAATGAAGGCTAGTCCAGAGACCTCCAGAAAGCTAAGCGGAACATTACATCTGCCCAGAACTGCCTACTGGGCTGCACCGCCATCAAAAGGCAAAAAAAGTTCTCAAACAGCCAGAGTGATAGAAATAATCCAGTAAAACTAAACTTAGCGGAGAGTAACTATTAAAGTGCTACAAGCTGGGCTTAAAAAACTTCTATTTTGCAGGATCTACAGCACAATTCATGAGCTAAGACTTGAGGGTCTTAGTGCCAGCCCATCCTGGAGCAGCGGAGTCCTACCTGGCCCAGAGCACCCTGAAGGGCGCAGCATCCACAAGGGGCGCAATCCTGCCCTCTGCTTGGTAGGAAAGAGTGTGACCAGATGCACAACAGGGACATAACAGGACTGATCAGCTGAAGGAGTCAGGAGGGCTTGGAGAGCTGGGCTCAAAAAGTGGAAGAGGAGTATGACCTGCTCAGTTTGGCCACAGTGGGTACAACTAAACAGGACAAATGCAAATGAGTTTATGGGGGGTGGGGGAAAGGTTGGGAATGTTTTGTCCAATTGGGGTGGGGGAGGCTGCAGGGCGCCCATGTGGCCCAGAGGGCGGAACAGGAACACTGTGAGCTGTGAGGCAGGAAAGCCCACCCTGTTGTCTGATGTCCAAGGGGGGTTTCCTCTCAAGGATCCAGAGCTGGCTCTGAGGCGCTCAGAGAGTCTCGCTACAGCATGGCAGACAAGCCCCCCCAGATGTGCTTGCCCCATGACTAACAATCGGCATCAGTTAGCTATCCAGACTCAGTGGGCTTTAGAAAAGGAGGGTCGGACTGAGGTGGCAGAGCAAAAACAAGCAGCCTCAGAATCCCCAAGTTCCAAACGTTGCAGTGCTTGCCTCCTTGCTCTAGCCCACCACCACAGCTGATGCTCTGCCAGGTCCCGCAGAGGCTACATCTGCCACACCCTGTGTACCTCTCTAGCACGGTGCCCATCCAAATGCAAACTCTCAATGCCTTCCATTTTTGGGTTTTGAAAACCCTCCTAAGAGCTCTGCTTTCAGACTTCTCTGCTCTCTACACTGTTCCTCACACAATGGCTCAAATAGGCTTCCTAAGGCATAGGTCCAATGATGTGACTCCAATACTTAAAAGCCTTCCATGGCTCCCTGTGGCTCTTCACTTGGCTGTCCGAGCCCTCTATAATCAACAACAAGGACCTTCTGAGCATCCATTATGATCCTGATCCAGTGATGAGAATTGACAACCCTTAATGTTCAGATGTATTTCATGTTTCCCCTTCACACAAAAGCCAAACTAAATGACCAGCCTTCCCAGAGCTCAACAAGCCACCATCTCCTGCCTCCAGGCCCTTCATCAAACTCCTCCCTGGAATGCACTCCCTCCTTGCCTCTCCCTGTGAGGAACTGCTTCCCAGAAGGCTTCCTCAGGCCACCAGTCCTGCCATGACTTGGCTTCCTTGATATGGGCATTGTAACTCCCCCCTGCACCAATAAAGCAAGATCTCTGAGGGCAGGCCCTGCCCATAGAGTGCCTAGCCCAGAGCCCCGTAGCTGACAGAGGCCTCATCTACACCTGTCGACCAGGAGGAGAGAGCAAACAGCTGGGCCCAGGGGAAGGTGCCAGGCCCGGGGGAAGATCCTGGCCAGAAGGTGCCAGGGCCAAGCTGCACATCCTGGCCATTCTCTGATCTTGGGAGAGTCATCTGGCCTAGTAAAAGGAGACTATTACATGGGCAGCTCTCAGGGCTGCTATCGGTGACTATGAAGCATAACATCAAGGGATAAAATACTGCCCAAACTTAGAGGAGACTGAAATGAGCACCAAGTCCAACCATCTTTCCACTCACCCTGCCCCCACCACTCGAAGATCACTTCCTGCTGGGGGTTATCAGGGCTTGGAGGTGGTGGCATTTGACCTGGTTGCTAACGAATGGGAAGGTCTCCAAAAGGTGGGAGGAAGGTAGAAGAAGAGGCCATTCAAGGAAGAGGGAATGTCAAGGCTTTGCAAAGGTAAAGAAACCTAGAAGTTCAAGGGAGCAATGGCTCATGGCACTGCCAAAGGTGGTGGGGGCTCCCTTAAACAACCTTGAATGCCCAGCCAAGGACTAAGGGGGGGAGGGAGGAGGAACCACGTGCTTCTGGAGTTGACCATGATTGAAATAGTGACTCATAATCACTGGTGGGCGAGGGGGGGGGGCGGTCAGGAAGACAGGTTGGCTGAGTATTGCAACAGAGCAAGTGGGAGGTGATAAGGACCCGGGCAAAAGGAGCTGATCCAGCGGAAGCCAAGAGCACCTTGGAGAAGACACGAGGCCCGCCTCAATATGGAGAAGAGAGCCGAGAAAGCCAAAGCCACCACTCCTTCCAGCCCTTCTACCATCTGAACCGTATTCCCATCAGTCCATCTTCACTAGCCAGCACCACAACTTTCCCTGCAACCCCCAAGGCAAAGTCTCCATCCCTGCCCTTGAGGACTTTCCCAGCAACACTCAGAATCTTCCATCATCTTCCTTCCATTTGTGGAAGAGCGAACAAGCCCCGGGAAGTCTCCCTGGATGCAGCAGCAGCAGCTGAGGCCCTCCCCAAGGCATCCTCCCCCTGGATTGTGACAGTCTGGTAACCTGAGAGGGGGAGGAGAGTACCCTGAACTACAAGTAGTCTTATTGTGTGGCCAAATTAGCAAAAACCCTTCTGCAGCTGAAGACCACCAAAATATAGACTTGGTATCACAAGCAATCCAAGTGCTTCTCTGCTTCCTCTTCAGTTTATCAGCACAAAGTCTGTGCAAGCCCACAGATGTACACGCACACGTGCGCGCACACACACACACACACACACACACGTAGCATGTACAACCCCAAATATGTCTTACTTCTAGATTTGCTGACAATAGGTCATCAGGAACTTGGTCAACATCTAGCTCTGGCAATTTTTATGCTGACACAGGGAAACCCTTTGAAACACGTTGCCCTCCTTCTTGCTCCAGGCAAACCTTGACTGAAAAGAAGGAACCTTACAGAAGTCACCTGAACCTCACCTTGACAAGAACTCTCCCCACCTACAACTCCTCACTAATGCTGGTTCGGCCTGTGTGCCTGAGGATCTACAGGAAAGAGGTAGTCGGCATCTCCTGAGGTCGCCTATTCCACTTTGGAACAGCTCTCACAATCTGTTAGGAGAACCCACAAGTCACCACAGGGAACCTAGGGAGGTCACAAGCTGTTCCTACAAAGAGAAGGTCTAAGAGTTCAGGGGGGCGGGGGGGGGAGTCCTCTGTCAGTCAGAGGCAGAAAACTGAGTCAAAGCCTTATGGGCAGAGCCCCAGGACACAATCCAAGAAAATGTCTGCTCTATACACCTCACTCATGGCCCTTACTACAGAGTAAGACACCTTTGAACCAAAAGGAAAAGGTTTGGAAAGAAGCCCTTTCTCTCCCACTTCCCACAAGCCCCAACAGGATTTCCCCTAGGACCTAGGTGGTGGCTGTTTCCATAGCAACGGGGCACCAAGGCTAGCAGCACAAACAACACTTAGTCCAACAGCCAGACAAGTTGTGGCACCCCAGAGAAGGCTGGGAGTGGGAGTACCAGGAAGGCCCCAGGCCAGAACACCAGGTCAACAGTCATTGTTCTGGCCTTGCTACAGAAAACCCAGCTAACCAGAAGGCTCTGAGAAAGCGAGAGTCTCCCAAACGGAAGCTGTCCCATGGCAGCTGAGGGCAAAGAGAGCAGCAGCAGCCGGGACACACCCGGGACAGGTGGGGAGAGTTTTCTAAAACAAATATGAAAGCCACAGAGCAGGCTAAGAAGGGACAGATGAGACCATCATTGCTGCCAGAAGCCACAAGGATGCCAGGGAGTGTGAAGACAGACCAAAGGGACCAGCTCAGAGTGAGAACAGATAGCTGGAGGAGTGTGGGAAGCACTGAGCGGGAGGGGAGGCTCGGATTGGCTGACCTCCAAGGGGCCTGCCTAGCTTTGGCACTCCTAGCAGAGCCAGCTGAGGAATGGGACCAACCTGGTCAAAGGAATCCCCTTCATTCCTCTGGGGCTTCCCTAGAATTTCCTGACATGGTCAAGAGACTTAAGGTAACCTTGACAGAAAGGGAATCCAGGAGCCAGGGAAAGACCTGGGAAACCCCAAGGGCATAGTCTCAGAAAGTGTACATACACACACACACACACACACACACACACACACACACACACACACACACAGAGCCTGGAATGGTACAGCCCAGAGAGAAGACAAAATCTTGCCAGCAATGAGAGACCTCGCCTGGCTCTGTCCAAGGTGCTGGTTGTAAAGGTAGGGGGATAGCCTGAATTTCCTGGATAACAAGAAAGCTGTTTGTTTATAGAGGGTGTGTAGTGTGTGTGTGTGTGTGTGTGTGTGTGTATGTGTGTGTGTGTGTGTGTGTGTGTGTGTGTGTGTCCAGCCAGTCCTTTAGCCATGTCCTATAGAAGCAGACAGGCTTCCTCTTAAACAACTGAGATTGCTCATTTCCTCAGGAGACGATGTAAAAAGTACATCCAGGAACCTGAGTTGCAAGTGGCCTGATCCCAGCTCCTCAAAAGGTCCCAAAGCACTGACCTGACCTTGTCATTTTTTACTGCTGTTCGATTTAAGAATCAAGGATTTCACCTAAGCCTTTCTTGTGACAGTCTGGTACTGTCATATGTATAACAGCTGGGCTGCTCTAATGGGAAGATTATCAGCAGAGGAGCCCCAGGCCCAGGCTGACAGGTTGAAAGCCCCTTTCCTAGGACAAGGAAAAGCCTCCTTTGAGGATTACCTGGGCCAAAATTAGATCCATGAAGGACCAGAGCTGCTGCCTAGCAGGGCCTGAGTCACAGTAACAGAAAAAGGTTCCAAAAGAGGGCAACTTCTTAGTCAAGGGGCACACTCCTACTTAGGTAGTCACTGTATCCTGAAAGAAGATTCCTCCTTATGGAGTTTCTAGCATCTAACAAAGCACCCCAAAGACACAGGAGGTCAATGGAGGCAGGAGGAAGACTTCAAACCCTCAGGCCTGAGCCAAACATTAACCCCATTAGGACTCACAGGGAGGCTGGTCAGCACTTGGGTGGGAGAGGCAGCCACTGAAGGCTGGATAAGGGAAGGGGCAGAGCCTTCTAACCTGGTCACCAGCAATCCTACAGAGAAAGCAGCCATGGCTACAGTGGACGCAAGAGATAAAGGCTGTTCATTGGGCCTAAAAAGGGAGCTCAGGGCCATTAGAGGCACAGGGTTCCAAGAAGCTCGTGAATTCAGAACATCCACAATACAGAGCTGTACCACAGAGCAGCCAACCAGCACCTTACAACCAGAATCCACTGAAGCTCCTGGCCACTGAAAAGCCCAAAAATGCCTCCCATAGAAAAGGATCCCACTAACCCTGATCTCCACTAGAGGAATCCAGGATGATCACACAGAAGCCCGAGTATGCAGGACAGAACCAGCAGAAGGAGCTGGAGACACTGAGTTCAGAGGAGAGAAGACAGGTAGGACAGGATGCCGGCCTCTATGGACATTCTGGGTTGTCAGGGGGAAAGGGAATCGGGCTTGTTCCACTGGACCCCAGAGAGCAGAAGTAAAACAATGGAAGAGATCATTCAGGTTTGACATAAAGAACTTGCTGGTAAGAGGGAGAACCACTTACTCCTTGGGAAGAGTAGATTCCCCATTCCTGGAGCCTCATTACTGGATCTGTAGCATGAGAGAACCTGGAAAAGGACATCATAACTCTACGCTCTTAACCCCTGAAATGTGTGTCAACAAAACAAGAGGAGTGTCCATGAGAAATCTGCCCCAAACAAAATTCTTGCTGCTTTTGGCAGTCAAGAGCTCAGGGCTATGTGTGCCTGGAAGAAATGGGATTGTTTCAAAAAAGACTCAGTCAGAATCTTGGGCTCAAATTGTCTATAGATCATCAAAATATAGTCATATGTTCTCTCCTCTCACCAGCCCCAGTAAGCTCTCTGAAAGCAAGGAGCTTCTTCTTTTTCCTTAAATGTTGTCATTGAGGGTCTAAGCCTATAATAAGCATTTATTTGCTGGATTAGAAAGAAAAAAATGGGTGAGAAGAGAACAGATGGTAAGGAAATACAGACTACAAACCTGAAAAATTTCTGACAATTCTGCAGATTTGAGATAGGTGCTCTATTTAAGTGCTCTCCTCCCCAGCAGGTCTTGGGAGATGTTGACAGATTGCAGAACTGAGACTCCAGGGCATAGGAGAATATGCGCTAGTCTAACCAGACGGCCCCTTCTGCTTTCTTGGTGATCCTAAGATCATAGGCCAGGCCCTCAGTCCCAGCCTAGGCTTATCCTCTACAGAACACATTCAGACACAAGAACTCAATGACTGTGAATATATGGTCTGTAAAACAATCTTCACAAATATCTGACCTCTGCAATAGATGGGAAAGTCTTAAAGAAAAAAAGACAAATGGAAGAAGTGGGACAGAATGAATGCCACAGAAATCAGGCTGAAAGGCAGGGAGAGAGTGGAAGGGTTCGTCACACTCAGTAATGGGCCACGCAGCATTTTCAGAAGCAATCTACAGTAGTAACTTGGGTCCCAGACTGGTTTAGCTCAACAGCATGGAATCCCCTCCTTCAAGAAATCCACAAATTTCCAGTCACCACAACAGAATAAAAGACATGTTGATTCATTACCCACCTGTGCCTTCCCATTTCCCCCAAGTCTCCCAGCACGCCTCTCTTCCACTCACCTGTAGCCCTCTCCTCCGAAGAATACTGGAGTCATCCATCATGCCAGCCTGGGCCACCTCTAGCCTCCCAGGGGCTCCTCACTGCTGTCTGTCCAGTCTTCAGCTCAGCCAAATCCCTCCCCCCCTTATGAGCACAGCTCAGTCACGTCCCAGGGCGGCCAGACCTGGCCAAACTCTTCTGAATATTTTCTCCCTAGGTCATGGATATGGTTAAAAGCAGGAGGAGGGGCCCCAAACTAGGGAAATGCTCCCAAATGGAAACAAAATCTAACAAGGATGGGCCAGAGTCCCTTTCTTGGGGCCACAAAGCACCCTGGACTCTCCCACCCACTTCTCACCTCCAAAGAGAG